>NW_020664476.1:328580-352869 GCF_002925995.2 Terrapene triunguis | reverse complement strand
CATGACATCACTCATGTTTCTCACACTTCTAAACTTAATCCAGAGATTCTCAGTTTTTTCTGTAGTTTTATACTGGAGCTCTGAGCAGTCATACTGCTCTCTTACATACAATGCAATTCCCCCACCTTTTCTGCCCTGCCTGTCCTTCCTGAACAGTTTATATCCATCCATGACAGTACTCCAGTCATGTGAGTTATCCCACGAAGTCTCTGTTATTCCAATCACATCATAATTCCTTGGAACACTATCCCATGGTCATAGAATCCAAAGCCTTGTCTCCGACACCACCCGCGTAGCCATTCGTTGACTTCCACGATTCAACGGTGTCTACCCGGGCCTTTTCCTTCCAGAGGGACGATGGAGGAGGATACCACTGGTGCCTCAAACTCCTTTATTGTTCTTTCCAGATCTGCATTTGTAAAGTGGTTTGATAACACTTCCCTATCTCACAGGACTGGTGTAAGTTTATTAGTATCTCTGAGGCACTCTGATAGTAAGGTTACCAGGCCAAATAAACAAATACATTCATTAGATTAGAAGAAATCCAGAATCTTCACAATGGAGATTGCCCTGAAGGTTGTGGAATTTACAAGTTAACTAGCAGAGTTTCTAAGCTTCTTGTTCCAGCACTTTTTGGCTTGTGGATCTTACAGACTCCACTGGCATTGCCAGCATAACTGAGTGTAGTGTGTATATTCCTTTAGAGCTTGATCCTGCACCATTTGAACTGATGGAGCGTTTTACTGTTGACTGTAATGGGAACAGGATGAAATCCACAACCATAATTATCTGCACAGGCATGAACCTGTGCAACACAATTTAGCAAACATTTCTTTTGCTCATGTTCAGTCCCATGTTTTCAAACACACATAACACTCCCAATAATTGATGAGGAGGTGTCAATACCAAGAGAGGGAAAATTGCTTTTGTATTGTGCAAGCCACTCCCATTCCCTATTCAAGCCCAAATTAATAAGCTAGCAAAAGGGCACAAAGACAGAAAAGGGTGGATCAGGCCACTGCTGTGCTTTGGTAATTCCTGCTGTTACAACAGCATCTGAAGGTTTGTGGGGACCAGACAGGTCCTTGGCCAGCTCCAGGATCTGGGGCCACAAAGATATGCTGCCACCTATGTTCCTTCTCTGAGCTGTGCCAAATGGTGCTCAGAATCTAGATCATGAATTGTTTCCAGATCAAGTCTGATTTTTTAAAATATGTTTGTAAATATTTGCTGGATTAAAAAAAGGCATCCTGTGGGTCAATGCAAACTGTTTTCTTCAGTTATTTGTATGTCATTACTTGTGTGGTGTGTCTGGTTACCTAAGCCATGTCGTATTCTTTCTGCTTCTTGATCAGGTGGCAATTATTTGAAGAGGAGAACAAATACTTAATACTTCACTGTATGAATAGACATTTTGGCTAAAATTCCTGAAACTTTGAGATTTGTGGCCCCCTCTCTCAGGGAGTTTCCTGGGAAGGCAGATTAGCACTGTATATTGCTAACGCTATTGCTTGCATTGCAAAACATTTTGGGAAGGTTTAAAGGTGTGTAAGTGGGGAGTGGAAGGTTTTTTTATAGGTACAAGAGGCCGAGGGGAGTGGGGGGGAGAAAGAAGAAAGCAAAAAACAGGTTAATTTAACACTGCAGCTAGCAAGCTTAGTTCAAAGATAAAAAGCTATGCTTCCTGCCAAGACATAATGGGGGAAGTCCAACCCCCCCAACCAGCCAAAAAAACCAAAAACAAACAAACAAACAAAAAACCTAAGTTAAGCAAGGCTGCAAAAATAACGGCAAAAACAGTAAAAAACAAACAAACAGTAAAAGCAAATAAAATGGCAACAGCGAAGGCCAACAGAGGGGAAAACAGTCTCCGGAGCTGGGATGTTTTTGAAAAACTGGGGAGGCCACAGCAAGCCTGTTTAAACTGGTACAACAAGCACCAAAAACAGAGGGCCCTAAACAGAAACACCCCCCTATAACTCCAAAATTTATAACCCTCCCAAAAGCCAAAGCAAGTCAAAAAGCACAGCAAATTCTTAAACAACCTGGGCCCAGGATAGCATTCCCGTCCACCTTTCCCCCTTCTTCTTCTAACGTTACACCCAGACTTGGCCAGTCTGAGTCGTGCGGGTGTAAGTATAAAAGTGGGTAAGTGCTTGGGGCATTAACACTTTCTTTCTTCCCCTAAGTAACATGAAAGCGTTCCCAGCACTCTCCACTGTTATTTTATTATTTTATCAATAAAGCTTTAAAATGTAAACACTTGGTGTGCCTCATCAGCTCCCCCTCCCCCCCAAAAAAATACTGTGGCCCAGCCTAATCAACTGTGGTCCAGGCAAATTGGTAACAAAAATCTGTCACAGTTTTGGTGGAGAATTGCGGAGTGGGTGGGGGGGGAGCCCTGCGGAGCGCACCAACTGTTCTGCCCTTGGTATTTCATGTTTGCTCTGTCTGGCACTGTTGGTATTGCATGTTGAGGATTTTATGATAAAGGTGGTGCCCACCCTCAGCCGAGGTATGCCTGAGAACCGGAGAGAGGTTTAGCATTCCTCTCTCCACCCTGGTCACCGGGAGAGGGTGCAGGTGGGTACACCCCTAGCTGTAAAAGTCCCGGGTAATAGAAGGGAGGAGGATTTAGAGATTCTCGTTCCAAGGAAATAATCCTGGGTTTATACACCCTCAGCTGTAGTGTGCCTAAGTATAAAAGAAAAATGGAAGGTGTCTTGCTCTGCCCGGGAAGGGTTTTGGTGTATGGACCCTCAGTGATATTGGACCGAGTAATACCCTGTTTCCCCGAAAATAAGACAGTGTCTTATATTAATTTTTGCTCCCAAAGATGCGCTAGGTCTTATTTTCAGGGGAGGTCTTATTTTTCCTGGAGCTTCGGGGCCTTATATTCCGGGGTGGCTTTATTATCGGGGAGGTCTTATTTTCGGGGGGATGCCTTATATTACAGCGAGAGGCAAAACTGGAAGTAGGTCTTATTTTCGGGGGATGTCTTACTTTCGGGGAATGTATGGAGGGAGGCTTAGCATCTCTCCCTCCGGCCCGGGGCGGGGGGGGCGGGGAGGGGAGGTGAGCATTGTAAGCCCCAGTGCCAGTCTGTGTAAGCAACATAAAATCTCAAGTAATTAAAAAAATCTTCAGAGTTGTACGGACGGATTGGGTCAGCATGTTCAGGAAACAGAAGGGTACAGCTGCAAACTTGGGAGTCCCGCAGTTGTGGGCGATGGCATCAGCGAGGAGTCCAATGCCGGACCTATGGGCTGTAGGGAGCGTGAACAACACGGTAGTCCGGCTGCCCGATCAGCTTCTGTCACGGGAGGCAGGTGGACCTAATGCCCAAGCCATGGGAGAGGCAGCAAAAAGGGATAGGACCCTGCTACCTCTTTCAAAAGGGGGTGAAGACCTCTCCTGGCTGGAGAGGGCTCTCACCAAGATGGGATACAATCCCTGGGGTTCTGTAATCATTGAATATCAAGGATGGAAGAGACCTCAGGAGGTCATCTAGTCCAACCCCCTACTCAAAGGGGGAACCAATCCCTAGACAGATTTTTTTTGTCCCACATCCCTAAATGGCCCCCTCAAGGATTGAACTCACAACCCCAGGTTTAGCAGGCCAATGCTCAAACCACTGAGCTATCCCTCCCCTCTTTAAGCATCTAAAAATGGTGCATTCTTGGCAAAATTTGTTAAATCTATATGCTAAATTTGAAAAGCAGAAGGGTAAGAACCTAGGGGTAGCTGTGGGATTAATTTGGACTGCAGCTGCCATCTGGTATCAAATGCTGTCGGAACAGAAAGAGGAGTTGAAGAAAAGAGGTGTGCACCCAACAGCGGGTAAAAATTAAGCAATTAAAAGCACAAATCACTAACCAGGCAGCAACCCAAGCTTATGCCCAAACCAAATTGCAAGCCTTAAGACAGGACTTCCAGGCGAAAAAGGCGAAATGTGCCCAACTGGAAGCACTGGCTAAGCAAGTACCGGTCCTTCAGGGACTCGTCAAAAATTTAACCATCAATGCCCAGCATACGCTGAACCGGCAGTGTGCTTGCCATAAAAAAAAAATTGCACAGTTAAAATATCAATTGGCCATGCATTCGGTCCAGGTGGCAAGCCTCACAGGGGATGATTCGGGTGACCCTTGTAAGGGCTGGCTTTAATCTCTCTCTTTGTCAAAATCCTAAATTTGGGGCAAAACCTTGTTGCACCCTCATAGCGGCCCTCATTAAAACTAAGACGAGGTCCAGCGGGTGAAAGTGGGGGAGAAGGTCGTATGTACAGCACCCACAACTACCAGGAGAGTACCCTGTGGGGTAATTATAAAAAGGAAAGGGACCAGGAGGGGTGGGGACTAGCTAAGGAGCCCACCCTCCTTGCTAAATTGGTAGTAAAATGAAGCCTGTGCCCATAAAAAAAAAAAAACGGTTTGGCAAAAAAAACAGAATCGGGCCCAAACAAGCAGGCAGGCAACCAATAAAAAAATTAAAAAACAGCCGTAAGGGGATAATAGCAAAAAAAAAAGTGCAAACATAAAAAATTTAAATCCCTAAAACAGTACTTAAAAAATCTAAGTTAATTAAGGTGTCATTTTAAAAAATAAGCAAGTAATTTAAAAAAAAAGGGAAAAGTTAATTCTGCGAAGACTAAAAAAATTAAGCAATTAAACATTTTAACAGTGTTAAAAATAAATGTTCCAAAAAAAATCTTGGTTTCTTTGCAGCCATTCTAAAAAAAAAAGGGGGGCACTTTTCCCAAAAAAGTCTGTAAATAATCCAGGCAAAAAAGTTATCTAAGTAAAATCATTTGACTATAAACAAGTTAGTCAAATTTGCTTAAAAACCACTCCGGGAGTGTACAAACTTTGTTTTATAGGTTTAAAATAAATTGGTGTTGTTTTAAATAATACCACTAAAATCCATTTAAATGTTTCATTCAAAATTGCAAAACCAAAAAACACTTTTTGCCAGTCACAGGTAACTAGTGTTGTTTAATTTTGGTATTTAGCATTTAACCCTTAAGGTAACTCAATGCTTTACAAAATTTAAAATAAAAACCAAAGTCATGGCTGCAGTAGGACAGTTAAAGCCTAAATAAATAAATAAAAATTTAAATCTGTTTTTGATGATAAAATAGCAGGTAAAAGCTATAGTAAAAAAAAAAAACATGCCCCACACTAAGCCTTAAGGTGGCTCTGTGTAATCAAACTGTCACTTTGCTAAAGGCTGTGTTTTCCTTTTCAAATCAGTGTGTGTTTTGAAAGCAAAAATTCAAAGTTAAAAGTAATCAAAACTCTGGTGAAGGTTGATGGTGTATCTTTTAAAACAAAGTCTGTAAGCCGCTAATAGCTTTAAATCCAAACGCAAGCTAAAAAGCATCTGTTACTGCAAATTACCTAACTAATAAAGGTAAAAGCCATTAAAATCTGGCCTGTCTATAAAACAAACACAAAAAAATATGGGGGTAATTCCTCAGTTTTGCCTGCAATCAGCAAGGGTATTAGTACAAAACTATATATATTAAGCAATAATCTGCCACCCCCAAAGGGGGTAAAAACATGTTCTTTTTGTCTTTCAAAAAAAACAAAAAAAAGCTAATACCAGCTGAAAAGCAACCCAAAATACCATAAATCTACTGTCACAATAAAAATTGTGTTTTATGTTTTGTCTTGTGCTGTGTTTGTCTTGTTGCTAGCATTGTTAGGTATCAAATGCTGCAAAAAAAATCCTCAGGCAGCAAACAACATCTTAAAAAAAATTGGTTTTGAAGCAGGAATTATACATACTGTAAACCTTAAGGTAGTTAAAAATAAATTAATCTCTGTCCCAAATAGAAAAATACAAAAACAAATAAAAAAGGGGCCACTCTCTAAAATCAAAATAAACAAACCCCTAAACCATAATAAACCGCCTCAGCCCACTAGTATACCATAATAAAAACAATAAAAAGTCTTAAATTTTTACAAAAAAAGTCCTAAAATTCAAAACATAAATTGCTGCTCAACCACTACTACCACCAAACCCATAAAACCTCAGTATAAACATATCTTGAGAGAGCCCACTGCCATATTTTCCCTGGCCAAAAATAATTCCCCTACCACATCCTTTTTGGTCATCCAATAATGTGGGGTAATTTTTAATTTTTTTTTACTCTAAACATCAAGTGGGTGGGTCCATACCCCATTGTAAGTCACCTCTCCCTGGTAGTAAACCAGTTTCAGTTACCTGGCAAATTAAAATGGGCGCATGCCAATCAGCTCAAAACATATGTTTCTCCCTAGGTTTCTGGTCATGGCGTCATGGGCCTTGGTTGTGGACCAGCCACCTGCCTGGACCATCCAGGTTTCCAGCTGGCCATAAAATTATCCAAATAATCATAATTATATAAAAAAAATACCTTCAAAGGCTCTCCCTGGATCGAGCTGCTGATGAGGCCCAAGCCATAGCGTGGCAGGAGGCTAAAGGGAAAAAGCCTTAAAAACAGTGCATAGTCCAAATAAACATCGCAGGGCCACAGCAAAATACCTGGTGGGTAGCCCCAAGCCTCCCCTAAATCCCATTAAAATAAACTCTGTTCCTCCTGTGGCGGCCTAAAATAAAAGTAAAATAAAAAGCCCTTTGGCAAGCAGTAGCAATTACTAATCTTAAAATTTAATATGGTTGTTATAACCTCCTAAACCAGGCAAACAACATCCATAACAAAAGCCAGAGCTGTAACAAAACAACTAATAATTTTAAAAGTTTTCATCCATGCCTCGGTTTCCCCAATAGGCGCATTTGTGTTGTTCTTTTTCCTTCCCTCTTGCTTTGTTAACAGGACAAAGCAGTAAAAGCAAAATCCCAAACAGCACTCTTGCTGCTTCAGGCCTGCAAAATTCATTGATGTAATACAATGTATGTATAATAACACATCTCTATAAAAATTCTTAAGTCTCCATTATTTTTAGCCTCTTTTGTTAATTTTACCAGTGTCCAAAATTGGCCTTGGTAAAAAAAAAAAAAAGGTCAATTATCTATTGGCCGGAGAGTGGGGGGGGGGAGGCAATTATGGCTTAGCATCCTAAAAAGGTGGCATCACGTATTATCTGGGATCTGGGATTGGGTGGTCCATCGCGATGTGTGGGAGGTAGCTCCCCCCAATAACACAGCTAAGCGGTATGTGCTAACTACATCCTCTATCAGCACATATGAATTGCAAAGGGCAACACTTAGCAGCACCTATAAGGCCCCCTCAAATGCCTTTTTAAAAAAAGGCAGTGCCAGGCTGCTTTTACAGGGTGGGTCAACACATCTGTTGGGAAGGGAAGGCATTAAAATATGTCCCCAACGAAGCACATGTGTTTACCAATACCTCAGCATGTGTTTAAAAAAGCACCCACCGCGGGATGCCGCTCGATTTGATATTAAAATCACAAACAAACACAAATTTTTTCGGTGCATTGGCCCGATGTTCTGCAACAAACTGTTAATATTTCTAACTATGTTGTGTTTAATTTTTCATGAATAACACCCAATGTGTTCCTGCCGTTGGCGCACATCCAAAAGCAGCTTTCAGTATTTCAAACAAATGCCTCCTCCTTCACGGTGTTACAACACCTGTTTAACCTAAAAAAAGCTGCACTTGCCACTGCCATTTAAGTGGGGCATCTATGCCAACGGGGGAATGTGTTATGGTATATAACTAATAACGCTAAAAGTCATTATTGGCTAGTGTATGCAATTGTTGCTGCCCTAATAATTTTATGTATGCTATATTGCTGTTTATGTAGAAAACCCATGGTAACCCTTGCCACCATACCCGGGGGAGGATGAAAACCTCAGTGGTGACCCCTCACAACAAAATGTTGATTCGGGGTCAAGGAGGGGACTGTCACACCCCAAGGCCCCCTCCCTCAGGGAGTCCCCTGGGAAGGCAGATCAGTATTGTATATTGCTAATGCTATTGCTCGCATCGCAAAGCATTTTGGGGAGGGTCAAAGGTGTGTACGTTTTTTTTGTAGGTACAAGAGGCCGAGGGGGGAGGGGGAGGGAGAGAAAGAAGAAAGCAAAAAACACTACAGCTGGCAAGCTCAGTCCGAAGATAAAAAGCTATGCTCCCTGCCAAGACAGAATGGGGGAAGTCCAACCCCCCAAAACAGCCATAAAAAAAACAAACAAAAAAAACAACTAAGTTAAGCAAGGCTGCAAAAATAACGGCAAAAACAGTAAAAAAAAAACCAGTAAAAGCAAATAAAACGGCAACAGCGAAGGCCAACAGAGGGGAAAACAGTCTCCGGAGCTGGGATGTTTTGAAAAACCGGGGAGGCCACAGCAAGCCTATTTAATCTGGTACAACAAACACCAAAAACAGAGGGCCCTAAACAGAAACACCCCCCAAAAAACCCAAAACTTATAACCCTCCCAAAAGCCAAACCAAGTCAAAAAGCACAGCAAATTCTTAAGCAACCTGGGCCCAGGATAGCACTCCCATCCACCTTTCCCCCTTCTTCTTCTAATGTTACACCCAGACTTGGCCAGTCTGAGTCGTGCGGGTGTAAGTATAAAAGTGGGTTAGGGCTCGGGACATTAACGCTTTCTTTCTTCCGCTAAGTAACGTGAAAGCATTCCCAGCACTCTCTGCTGTTATTTTATTATTTTATCAATAAAGCTTTAAAATGTAAACACTTGGTGTGCCTCATCAGCTCCCCCCGAAAAATAAATCCTGTGGCCCAGCCTAATCAACTGTGGCCCAGGCAAATTGGTGACAAAAATCTGTCACAGTTCACCAAAGAACAATGAGTAATGAGTACTGCGACACCACAAATGCCATGACTCAATAGTTGTATTCAGAAAGATATTGACAAAGCAATTGGTTAACACCCCCCCCCCAAAAAAACCCAAAACAAGAAAACCCTACTATTCAACCAGCTTATTTCCGACCAACAAAGGGATGAGGGAAGTACAGCTATACTTCTCTAAACTGGTTGCTAGTGTTTTACTAATCAGAAAACTTTCTCAGAGAGAAGAAACCAGTTCACTTCCTGAGGGCAAGGAATTGGGAAATGTAAGACTAAGGTCTTATATCTCAGGAAGACAGAATTTTGTATTCCCTTTCATTTGAAGAAGCTTTTTTACAATATATTCTATTTTCAGGTTCTTTGAAAGCTGGGATAACTCAATACCAAGAAGTTTATTCAGCAGGCTGCAGAAAGTAGCATTTTGCCAGGTGACAGGGCATTGTCCCCCCACAGAGCTACTTAACAAGGCAACAGAGTTGCTGAACTATTATCTGTTGTACCACTGACTTTTGCTGTTTGGAATTTTTCCTTTCTGTAAGACATACATTGGGGGTGGTGGTAGTGGTTTTGCTTAAGATTTATTTAATTACTTCAAAATTCATTTTCTAACTGCATAATGTAGCTAGGGCTGAGTGGCAGAACCACCTTCATTACAATTGTGTGTCAAGTTCTATTATAAAGATTTTTCTTTCCAGTGTCTGTAGCTCAGAGTTAGACTTGAGCTGCCTCAGTCATGTATAGCCCTTTCTGGTGATAAAAAACAAAATCCTCCCCCCCACCCCCAGCCTCTTTATTGTTTGGATTCATGGGAGACTGGGAGAAAAATGTCCTGACTGGCATGGAATTGGAAGACAACCTTTGAAAGGAAGGCTGGGTGAGGCCTAAGTTGCGCCTTGTTCTTATAAAAAACAGTATAAGGTGGGTCAGAGGTTAGAGCCTTACGCTCAGACACTCTCCTTGCTGATGTTATGGCGACCAGGAATGCCATCTTCCATGATAGGTAGAGCAATAAACAAGTTGCTAGGGGTTCAGAGGTGGGCCCAGTAGCCTGGAAAGGAGCAGATTAAGGCCCCAAGCTGGGACTGGTTGTCTAACCTGAGGGTATAGTCTGTCAAGACCTTTCAGTAAATGACTGACTGAACGGCCAGCCGCTCCCAGGTGGAATGCCAAAATGGCCGCCAGGTGGACCTTGAGAGATGATACTGAGAGGCCGTGCTGTTATAAATGTAGTAGGTAGTCTAAGATGAGCAGTATAGGAGCCTGCATTGGAAGAGCTCAACCTTGAGAGCACCAGATTGCGAATCTTTTCCACTTGACTAGGTAGGTAGCCCTGGTGGAGGGTTTCCTACTGCCAAGTAGTACCACCCTAATGGACTCAGAGCACATTAGCTTCATGAGGTTTAACCATGAAGCTTCCAAGCAGTGAGGTGAAGAGACTCGAGGTTGGGATGATGGAGACAGCCATGGTCTTGGGTGATCAGGCCCGGAAGCAGGGGCAATGAGATTGGAGTGTCCATCGATAGCTCCAGGAGCATAGTATAACAGTGCTAGTGGGGCCAAGCTGGTGCTATCAGTATGACTGCCACCCATTTCCTGCGGATCTTGAATAGAACCTTGTGGATGAGTGGAAATGGCAGGAATATGTACAACAGGTGGTCTGTCCAAGGGAGGAAGAACGCATCCCGAGGGAGCCCGGACTGTGTTTCCAGAAGGAACGGAACTGGGGGCTTTTTCTGTTTCTCTTTGTGGTGAACAGGTCGATTTGGGGAACTCCCCACCTTTGGAAAATGTTGTGCACAACGTCCGGGTGAATAGACTACTCATGATTGTGAAAGGATCTGCTAAGATAGTCCGCCAACTCATTCTGAAAACCTAGGTGGTAGGATGCTTCCATGTGAATTGAGTGGGCTTTGCAGAATTCCAACATCTTGAGGGCTTCCCAACAAAGGGGAGAGGAACGAGCTCCACCTTGCTTCTTTATAAAAAAAAATTCCAGTTGTGTTGTCCATCATCACCTCTGCGCATTTCCATTGCAAGTGAACCTGGTCTGGTATGCCAGACAGACCACTCTCAGCTCCTTGATGTTGATGTGGAGCTAGAGCTCATCTTGTGACCAGAGACCTTGGGTCCAAAAGTCTCCCAGGTGAGCACCCAATCCCAACGCTGATGCATCTATAACCAGGGACAGGGAGAGCTGGGGCTTGATGAAGGGGACCTTCTGTGGGTTGAGCCACCAGTGGAATAACTTGAGAACTGGCACCAGGAGGGTGACCACATTTCCAGACCCTCACACCCTCGCTGATAGGCTGATGCTAGCCAGACCTGGAGAGGTCTGAGCCTCAGCCTCGTGTGCTGTATCACATATGTACATGTTGCCATGTGCCCAAGGAGCTTTAAGCAATTCCTCACTGTGGTGATGGGGTACTGCTTGAGGCTTTGTATGATGTTTGTCATTGTCTGAAACCGAGACTCTGGCAGGAATGCCATGGCCTGGCTCGGGTTCAACATTGCTCTGATAAACTCTATCCTCTGTGTAGGGGATAGGGTTGATTTGCACATGTTGAAAAGGAGACCCAGCCTGTCTAAGGTGGATCTTATCAAGTGGACATGGAGCTCCAGTTGCTCCCTGGATCAGCCCCTGAACAGCCAATTGTTGAGGTACGGGAATACCTGCACCTGCCTCCATCGCAGGAAGGTGGCTACAACTGCCATGCATTTGGTAAACACTTGAGGGGCTATTGACAGACCAAAGGAAGGACCGTAAATTGGTAATTATTGTGGTTGACCATGGACCTGAGAAAATGTCTGTGGGCTGGAATTATAGATATGTGGAAGTATGCGTCCTTGAGGTCAAGGGCAACGTACCAGTCTCCCGGATCCAGAGACGGAATGATTACATTTAGAGACACCATGTGGAACCTCAACTTTTTCATGAATTTGTTGAGGCCTCGCAGATAAAGATGCATCTGAGACCCCCTTTGGCTTGGGGGATTAGGGAGTATCAGGAATAGAATCCTTTGCCCCTTAGTTCCTGAGGAACCTCCTCCACTGGTCTTGTGGTGAGGAGCGTTTGGATCTCCTGCATTAGGAGATGCTCGTGAGAAGGGTACCTTCAGAGGGACAGGGAAGGGGCGTGGGAGGGAGAGGAGGAGCAGAATTGGAGAGAATATCCCACTTCTACGGTGCGCAGGACTCAGTGGTCTGAGGTGATCTGGGACCAAGCATGGTAAAAGTGGGCCAGATGATTCAGAAAACAGGGGGAAGGATCTGGTGAGTAGACTGGTGCGTTGCCTATGGGTGCATCTTAGGTTTGCCCTGGTCTTGGCTGGGTGGAGGATGGGGAGGCTTATGCAAAGGTGGCAAGTCTTATGGGCCCGTGGTGCCTGGGCTCCAGGAATATTCCTGGCCCGGGGCCCGGCTCCAGCAATGTTTGGGGCTGGGTCTCTGCCTTAGCCCTGGCTTCTGCCCCGCCCGCCCCCCCCACTCACCATTGGCAGTGCAGCGGAGCTGAGTGGCTTCCTCCCTGCTCACTCCATGTGGCTGCCAGCCCCTCCCTGTAGCCCCTGGGCAGGGTGGGTCTGTGTCCCGTCCCAAGTGCCCCTGCAGCCAATAGGAAGCTGCGGGGGCAGTGCCTGGGGGTAGCAGTACATGGAGACTCCCGGCCTGCCCTGCCTAGGAGCCCCAGGTAAGCGCTGCACCCCCCACCCCCTCCCAGAGCGTGCACCCCCTCCCTCTGTCCCCCCTCCCATCCCCAAACTCCCTCCCAGAGCCTGCACCCTTTCTCATCCCCAAGCTCCCTCCCAGAGCCTGCACCCCCACCCCCAGCCTGCACCCAAATTCAGTCCCAGCGCCTGCACTCCTCATCCCGTCCTGCACCCCCAGCCCCTGTCCCAGCCCGGAGCCTGCACCCAGCACCCAAACTCCGTCCGAGAGCCTGCACCCCCACCCCCTTCCCACACATCCCCTTCTGCCCCCAAACTCCCTCCCAGAGCCTGCCCTGAAACTCCCTCCCAGAGCCTGCACCCCTCACCTCCTCCTACACCCCCACCCCTTGCCCAAGCCCAGAGCCTACACCCAAACTCCATTCCAGAGCCTGCACCCCCTCCCTCCACACTCCCTCCTGTCCCCAAACTCCCTCCCAGAACCTGCACCTAAACTCCCTCCCAGAGCCTGCACCCCCACGCCAGAGTCAGCATCCAAACTCTGTCCCAGAGCCTGCACC
This sequence comes from Terrapene triunguis, assembly GCF_002925995.2. NCBI lineage: Eukaryota > Metazoa > Chordata > Testudines > Emydidae > Terrapene > Terrapene triunguis. Next base: position 339,870 of record NW_020664476.1, on the reverse strand, counting down.
CCTCACCCCCTCCTGCACCCCCCGAGCCTGCACCCAGCACCCAAACTCCACCCCAGACTCTTTCCCCCAGCCCCATCCAAACTCCCTCCCAGAGCCCAACTTCTCACCCGTCCTGCACCCCAATCCTCTGCCCCAGCCCAGGGCCTGCACCCCAGACTTCCTTCCCCCACCCAAACTCCCTCCCAGAGCCTTAGGCAGGTGGGGGGGGTGGAGTTTGGGGGGGCGGGTTCTGGGCACCACCAAAATTTCTGCAAACCTGCCACCTCTGGGTTTATTCCTGCCATTCCTGCCCCGCTTCCTGGAAAAGTCCTGCCAGGGCCGGGGAGGGTAGAAGCACTATGGGGACTGTGGTTTAAAATGCTTTTGCTGAGTAGCAGGGGTATGCAGGCCCAGCGACTATAATGTTGCCTGCAAATCTTTCAGGCTGTGAAGCCTGGAGTCCATTTGCTCTGCAAAAAGGCCCATACCATCAAAGAGAAAGTCCTGAATTGCCTGCTGGACTTCAGGTGGAAGGCCAGATACCTGCAGCCATGAACCCCTCCTCATGACTATGCCCGAGGACACGTTTTGCGCAGCTGAGTGTGCAGCATCCAGAGAGGCCTATAAAGAGGTCCTTGCAACTGCCTTGCCCTCATCTACTATGGCCGCAAACTCTGACCTGGAGTCTGTCATAACCAACTCCTTAAATTTTATCATGGAGTTCCATAAATTGAAATTGTATCTACTCAGGATTGATTGCTGGTTAGCAATCCTAAGCTGGAGTGCTCTGGTGGAATAAATCTTCCGGCTGCTGGTGGTGGTGGGCCCAGGACCTGGATGCGGCTCTGCGCCATGTACCGACGCCATTCTGGAGCTCCGGGGGGTGGGACGATCCGTGGCTGGCAAGGGTGCATGTCCTTCTGTCACCACAGACTGGGAATCCCTGGAGTGTGTGCTAGGGTTACCATATTTTAAACACCTCATGGGGCCCCCGGCTGCGCCCCAACTCTGCCCCTTCCCCGCCCCCATTCCAACCCCTTCCCCAAAGTCCCCACCCCAACTCCGCCACCTTCCTGCCCCATTGGACCCCTTCCCCAAATCCCCACCTTGGCCATGCCTCCTCCCCTGAGCATGCCACATTCCTCCTCCTCCACCCTCCCTCCCAGCCACCCGAAAGAGCTGCCTCCTCCCCGGGCTCCAACTTTCCTGGCTCCTGCTGTTCTCCAGCCCGTGTGCCCCCGGCCAGGCGCTTCCCCCGCGCAGCAGCAGCTGGAGCTGGGGGGGGGGTGGGAAGTTGCTTCGGGCCCCAGGCCTGCCCCTGAGCTGGGCATCCCAGCCCCAATGCGCTCCCACCTGCGAGGCTGTATCCCAGCTGCGGGCTCCCTCTCTGGCCGGGCTGGAGCAGAGAAGTGCTGCGTGCGTGGCCCGGGCCTTGGCCCCGGGCTCAGGGGGGCCTCCACCATGCTCCCAGTCAGACCTGGCGAGGCTGCGGCAGCTCAGGCCGGGCGGCTGTGGAAGGCACTGCAGCGTGGGCCCTTCCCGGGGGGGGAGGGAGCTTGGGCTCCCAGGAACGGCCGCTGCGTGCCGAGAAACTTTCCCCTGTGCCGGGACCCTCCCCCCGTGCAGCGGCTCTGCAGTGGGGGGAGAGGGAGGCAGCCCCGGCTGCACGGACTGCTGGCGGGGGGCTCCTTGCACAGCTGGGGCGGAGGGGGGAGACTGAGGCTCTGCCAGAGCCGCAGGTGATGCTTGGAGGAGGGAGAAGCGGCCACGGGTCGTCCCCCCCACAGCTGGCTGGAGAGATGCCACCACTCCTAGGCGTGGGGCGTGGGGTTGCAGCAGCACTGGGGAGGGGAGGGGGGTGCAATCCACAGGCTGCAGCGAGCTGACACCCCAAGAGGGGAGAGGGGCAGTGGGTAGGGTTATCATACGTCCGTATTTTCTGGACTTTTTATATATTTAAAAAATCCTCCCGGACGGTGATTAACAACTAAAAAGCCGGACATATCTGGGAAAATACGGACATATGGTAACCCTAGTGTGTGCCCTAGGCCTGGTGGTAGGCCACAAGGTCCAGAATGGCCATTGCGCAGGCCCTTGCCACTGTGCTTGCCATGGCACCATTCTCGTATCCTGCCTGTGTCTGCGGCTGTCCGAACGGTGCCAGCTGCGCCTTGACTAATAGGAGTCTGCCTCTGAGTCCAATGATCGGGACCTTAAGTGCGAAGACCATGGTGGTGCTGTCAAGGCTGCTTCCCCACTTTGAACTTTAGGGTACAAATGTAGGGGCCTGCATGAAAACTTCTAAGCTTAACTACCAGCTTAGATCTGGTCCGCTGCCACCATCCCAAAGCTAATTCCTTTCCCTGGGTAGCCTTGAGAGACCTTCACCAATTCCCTGGTGAATACAGATCCAAACCCCTTGGATCTTAAAACAAGGAGAAATTAACCATCCCCCCTCCTTCCTCCCACCAACTCCTGGTGAATACAGATCCAACCCCCTTGGATCTAAAAACAAGGAAAAATCAATCAGGTTCTTAAAAAGAAGGCTTTTAATTAAAGAAAAAGGTAAAAATCATCTCTGTAAAATCAGTATGGGAAATAACTTTACAGGGTAATTAAACTTAAAGAGCTCAGAGGACCCCCCTCTAGTCTCATGTTCAAAGTACAGCAAACAGAGATAAACACTCTAGTAAAAGGTACATTTACAAGTTGAGAAAACAAAAGAAAACTGACACGCCTTGCCTGGCTGTTTACTTACAATTTTGAAATATGAGAGACTTGTTTAGAAAGATATGGAGAACCTGGATTGATGTCTGGTCCCTCTCAGTCCCAAGAGCGAACAACCCCCTAAACAAAGAGCACAAACAAAAACCTCCCCCCCCCCAAGATTTGAAAGTATCTTGTCCCCTTATTGGTCCTTTGGGTCAGGTGTCAGCCAGGTTACCTGAGCTTCTTAACCCTTTACAGGTAAAAGGATTTTGGAGTCTCTGGCCAGGAGGGATTTTATAGTACTGTACACAGGAGAGCTGTTACCCTTCCCTTTATAGTTATGACAGGTGCCAAGCACAATGGTGCCGGGGAACGGTGCTGCAGGGACGGTGCTAGAGACCAGTGCCACAGGGAGTGGTGCCGCAGGGACGATGAGTGGCACCTCATCATTGCAGGCTTGCTTCTGGACAGTGCCATGCATTGCGGTGCCGGAGGTCTATCCTGGTTGAAGGGACTGTGGAGCCATCATGGCAATCGAGTCCCTTGCCACTTCGAATGTGTCCGGGGTGGAAGGGAGCTCTAACTCCTCCACCTGGCACACTCAGGGGAGTCCAATGGCACCAGACTCGACAGACCCCCCTTGTGGGACTGAAGTCAATGGTGCTGGCTTCTGAGAGACTGGCGCCGAGTGCTCCTGTGCAGAATAGACCGCGCTGTCTGACCTGGCCGCTCTAGATACAGGTGAGCGCCCTCTGTCTGCCTTACGCTTATGCAGCACCGGAGAATGCCAATGGTGCCGTGCTGTCTCTGCAAGTTTCGGCACTAAGGAGTGTCGATGCTGAGTGTCTCTATGGCCAGAATCCTTCCTCTGCACCATTTCTCACACGGAGGCCGGAGTGCTTTGCACAGAGGTACTTGGTGCTGGATTCTGCCGGCCCAGAGCCGGCTGGGGATAGAGGACTGCTTCCATCAAGACCTGCTTCAGTCCCATTCTTTTTTCATCCTTGGGCCAAACCCTTTACAGATCTTACACCTATCTGTTTGATGTGCCTCCCCCAGACACTTGAGACAAGAGTCATGGAGGTCACCCCGTAGGCATGGGTTGTAGCAGGTTCCACAGGGTTTAAACCCTTGGGATCGAGGCATGCCCCAAACCCCAATGGGGGAAACAAATTGGCGTGGGGGAGGGCCCCCGACTCTTAGCTAACAAACAAACTAATTTACACTCACCAACTAACTACTTACAGGGAGCTGGTTTACAAACACTAGGAGAAGCACTTGCCAAGGCAAGTGACCACAGTTCCAATGACTGTCACTGCTGATATAAAGGAACTGAAGAGGCGGCAGGTCAGCAGGGACCTATATCTGCTGCCATGAAGGCGCCACTGCAGGGGGCTCAATGGCTGAGCCGACGGGTGCTACTAGGGGAATAACCTTCTGACAACTGTGCACATGTATGTGCATACACCTAATTGGAATCGACACAGGCTGACCAGACAGCAAATGTGAAAAATTGGGATGGGGGTGGGGAGTAATAGGAGCCTATATAAGAAAAAGACCCAAAAATCAGGACTGTCCCTATAAAATTGGGACATCTGGTCACCCTAAATCGACATGAGCAAGCACTTGAAGAAGAATTGTGTCCTTTCATCCCTTTAATTGTCTTCCTAGAACTAAATAAAGAGTATGCAAAACCCAGGCTCACTATTACTATCCACAAACTGTATGAAAGTATTATTTGTATGATGGTAGCACTTAAAGACTTCATCATAATTGAGACCTCTCTGTGTTGGCCACTCAGAATTCACACTTTACAATATAATCTCTTTGGGGCAGGGACTGCCATCTAAATAGACTACGGTGGGAGAATCAGAATATTATCCCCATTTTACAGAGAGGTTAAATGACTTTCCCAAAGTCACACAGGAAGTCTCTGGCAGAGCTGGGAATTGACTCCAGATAGTCTGAGTTCCAGACCAATGCTTTATCCACAAGAGCACCCTTCCTCTCAATAAGTACAATAAACTGGATCCCAGCATGACCAAAATAAACATAGCAACCTGTAAGTAGGTTTGCCAGGCCCCAGCATTGCCAAAACCTACATAGTAACATGCAGTTAGCCAGATTCCACAATTGCCAATATACACCCTTAGAAGTATATGGGACCTTTCATTATTGCCAGTAGACATATTGTAACATAGTTGCATATTAATGTTGGCAAAGCCGCCAGAGTTTTGTAGTTTCATTCAGAAAAGCTTTCGAGAGTTCCTATCCTATGAAAAGTGTGCACTAGACTATGCCACCTTCTGATACCAGATAATTAAATCCCCTTGTCACAACACATGCTTTGCTCCCCCATTGACAATCCCTCAGCACCTTTACCAGGTAGTTTGGGATGATTTACACTGGTGAGTCATAGAATCATAGACTATCAGGGTTGGAAGGGACCTCAGGAGGTCATCTAGTCCAACCCCTTGCTCAAAGCAGGACCAATCCCCAACTAAATCATCCCAGCCAGGGATTTGTCAAGCCTGACCTTAAAAACCTCTAAGGAAGGAGATTCCACCACCTCCCTAGGTAACCCATTCCAGTGCTTCACCACCCTCCTAGTGCAAAAGTTTTTCCTAATATCCAACCTAAACCTACCCCACTGCAACTTGAGACCATTACTCTTTCTTCTGTCAACTGTTTTTCAAGGAAAAACTGGGGGTTTGACTACATGAAGTTTTTTCACAAGAAGTGTTTATTTTCTACAGGAAAAAAAGTTTTATTTTTCATTGGAAACCCAAAGTATCCTGGCTAAAAAACTAAGTTCCATTTGGATTGCTGCTGCAGCACCACATGAGAGTTATAGTTCAGTTGCCCCATTCTTCTCTAAGAACTGGGCTCCTTCGCTGGACTTTGTCTCCCATGATACGCCACACCCTCTGCTCCAAGAGGGGAGACAGTGCTGCAACATGGAAGACGTAGTCCAGTCAGGAGCCTAGCCTATGTAGGCAGCATGAGGCACCTCAGTGACATTTCTGAATAGAAATATTTTTATTTTCATCTGAAATATTTCAGTATTCTGATTTTCACTGAAAATGTTAAGTTTTATGCAGAAAAAGCTACCAATTTTCCAACCAGCTTTACTGGTAGTATCTTTTGGGAGAAGTTGCAGTTGCCTGCTAACCTCCTAGCCAGTATTTTGTGAGGAGTGAATGAAAGGTCTGTACCTCCTCCCCACCCAGACCCAACACTCTTCCAGCTAGATGGGATGCATCCTCACTCACTCAAACCTAGGCCTCCTACCTAGACCACTGAACACTTTAAAAAAAAATGTGTAGCAGAAAGCCAGGCAGGCTGCATGGGTGGAGGGGGAGGGAAGGGGAGAGTTCTAGGTAGAAGCAGTTCAGTGAGGCAGAGAGAGACAGTACAGTTTTCCTTGCCTTGTGTTTGAAAAAAGCCACTCTTTCTGTGGTTCTTTATCATTATCACAAGCCACAGTGCCAGAAGTTGACTCATTATGAATCAAAAAAATAAAAGGAAAAAATACATATATTATTTCAGGAGGTAGATAAAGCTACGGGAAAGGCTGTTCTAAATTTGATTTTGATAGATAGGGAGGAACTGGTTGAGAGTTTGAAAGTGGAAAGCAGCTTGGGTGAAAGTCATCATGAAATGAGAGTTCATGATTCTCAGGAATGGTAGGAGGCAAAACAGCAGAAAAAGATATTGATTTTCAAGAAGGCAGGCATTAGCGAATACAGGGAGCTGGTAGGTCAGATCCCATGGGAAGCAAGCCTAGGGGAGAAAACAGTTTGAGAGAGTTGAGAGTTTAAAAGAGACATTAAGGGCACAAGAGGAAACTATCCCTCTGCATAGGAAATGCAGAAATAATGGGAAGAGACCACCCTGTCTTAACCAGGAGATCTTCAGCAATCTGAAACAAAAAAAAAAAGAGTCCTACAAGAAGTTTTAGCATAATATTCCTTCTTGCTGCAAGCAGACCTCTTGACAGCCTGAGCTACATGAAAACAAATCATTTCCCAGTAATAAAGCAATTGAGTTATCATTTACCACAGCCACAGACAATACAGCTTCCAAATCCTCAGTTTCTATGTGCATTTTAGCCAAAGGCACAAGGATTTTGTAACCTCCTACTAATAACAGCTCTGCCATCTGTCTTGGCAGTATGTCACTTCCCTGTACAACATTTCTTCTAACCTCAGAAATTTCTGCTGCTGTGTCTTCCCACCCAAGGTATTCTTTGCCATTAATCCTGACAGCCTTTATGTGCTTCATGCCTCGCTGTGCAGAGGCTACTTTCACAAATCCTGTATGGTAAGTGGCAGGCGCCTGAGGTGCTTTTGTGTTCAGGGTAACAGCATTCACATGAGTTGCTTGCTGCCTGTTCCCTCTTAGCACAGGGCATTATTCCTCAGGTTCTCAGTGGAATTACAGTGATAGCACCTTCTGGGCTCCTCTGTTTTTACAGGAGATTTGGGGTGGGGACTAGAGGAATGGATCTGGGGAGGTGAGCGCCCAGCCTCCCATCCACCTCCTACTTCCTAGGGGTAAAACAGGAACCCTGCTTCCTACCAGGTTTAAACCCCTCTGTCTGTGGTTTGTTTGCAATAGATGCTTGAGTTTGGTCAAACTCATCAGCTAGGGTAGCCAGTTCTTCCATAGTTTTCACATTTTTGTCCCATAAACACTGTTTTACATCATCTTTACATATATTCAGGAAATGTTCTTGAGCAACAGGTTCACACATTCCTTCAAAGCTTGTAACACCTTTTCCCTTGACCCAATTTTCCATCAAATCTTTCATCTGGTTTACATATGCCACATTACTCATCCCAGTACCCCTGTTAAGGCTTCTAAATTTTACTCTATATGTTTCAGTGTAATCTGAAACTGTTTTAAAACCATTTCCTTGAATTTACCATAATCGGAAGCATTTTCAATTGGCATCTTATTGAATACATCCAGAGTTGTACCAGTAAACTTTGCAACCAAAGGGGGCATCTGCTGGTCCTCAGGAATCTTATGAAGTGCACACAGCCTCTCAAAGGTGATAAAATATTCAGTAATATCCCCTGTCTTGCTGTATGCATGACACAATCATTCTCATTTGTGGATTTTTGGAGAGGTGGGACTCACTGGAGTGTGGGGGTTCTAGTTCAGGTTCTCTATCAAGTCCAGTAGATGCTTCCTCTCCCTTTCCTTTTCCTCTATTTTTTTGGCTTGCAGTTCCATGGCTCTTCGGTGTGCAGTTTCTTGCACATCGATTTCCATCTGTTTTAATTCCATAAGTCTTTTGTGTTCTTTTCCCCTCTCTTCCACCTGAAATCTGCATAGCTCCAATTTTGTGATAGATCCACTTTCACTCATTTTGCTGCTTTTCTGTCCCTACTTCCCTTTCCCAAAATAAGCAAACAGAAAATAACAGACTGGTAACCTCTTTGATTGATCTCTAGCCACCATACTTAAATCTCACTTAAAATCACCACCAGCATATGAAGTGCCAACCTCCTTCAGAACAACAAGCTGTGCATTTAATCCTACTGACTACGCCACGGTGACAGGTTCACCTGGGGTGCCACCTGGAACTGGGGTACCACTGAGCCCTCTGACCTACCTTACTCTCACACTGTGCTGCTGTGATAAGCTGCAAAGCCCTCCAAGCCAGCAATTTCACATTCACACAGATAGGGATATATCCAGCAGCAGTTACTCACAGGCTTTCTAACCACCACTTCCCAGCCTAGGACCCAGAGTAGTACCATCCTGTCCTGATCAAATCTGGCCTGTATATGGGTTTAATACTCGGTCCACCTCTCCCTCAGTGTGAAGAGAACAATGCACACTTATGGTAACCAAGCAGAGATTTCCCCCAAGCACTCCAGTCAAAGCTCGGTGGTTTGGATTAAAACATAAAATAAGTTTATTAACTACAAAAGGTAGTTTTTAAGTGATTATAAGTGATAGCAAGCAGATCAAAGCAGATTACCTAGTAAATAAACAAAATACAAACCAAGTCTAAGATACTAGAACGATAGGATATGAAATACCAAATTCTCACCCTGACAGATGATACAAGCAGGCTGCAGATTCTTAACGGGGAAGCTGCACTTGCTTTACAGCTTGGAATCCCCAGGTCTTCTTGTGTGGGGAGTGAAGAACCACAGATGATGTCACTCCCTGCCTTATATAGCTTTAGCATATGGCAGGAACCCTTTGTTTCAAAGCTTGGTTCCCAGACCAGTTTGTGGAAAAATACTGACATCCCAAGATGGAGTCTAGAGACATGTGGCCTGGCCACATGTCCTTGTAGAGTCATAGCAGCCATTACTTATATGCTGTCTGGAGCATTCTCAGGAAGGCTCACCCGGTCAGGGATAAGCTTCTCCTAAAGCCTATTGTTTTTTCTAATGGCCCATTATCCTGAATAGGCCCTTTACAACCAGCTATTTAGACTAGTGGGTGTTACCCAGGTGTAACCACATTTGAAGTACAGATACGTAGTCAGTATTTATAAATTCTGATACATGCATTCAAATAGGCTAATCATAGTCAGCAAATCATAACTTTTCCAAGGGCACCTCACATGACTTATCTTGTACAAAATGCAACAGAATTATGCCATAACCATATTATAATAATATTACTATGATGATTGTGGGGTGCAATGTCACACTCTGAACAAGCAGGAAGTTACTATTCTAGCAACTGGATTTAGGTAAACTATTGAAAATTTTGTGTTTCAAATTCCATTGACCTAAATCTAGAACTTTTGGATGGTGTTAGATTCCAGACCTGTTCATCCTTTGTAGTCCAGGTTGGCTTGTTGGCTGGCCACGTGTTTTTTTTTCCCAATCTAAACCCTGCTTCAGCAACTTAAGTACATCTTAAGTACACCATTGACGCAAATCACCCTTCATAACCTGTAGGGATCTGGCTCTTCAGACATCCTTCTAACAACTGCATTGGAAGGAGTTAAAGTGCTTAGAGGGCAATGACCCCAAAGCTGTTTAATGGAGTGCATCCACTTGAAGACAGATTGCCATTAAAAAAAAAAGGAAGTGAGCAGATTAATGATGCAGATTAAAGATTTTTCTTGCTACCCATACTTACTACTGTACCTTCTTGCTGCTCTTACTGATAATAGCCATACATTTAAACTCTTGATTTTCTCAGAGATAGATTAAAGACATACTGATTTTAGACCTAGTCCTGATGTCCCTAATCAAACAAAACTCCTAATGAAGTCAACAAGAGTTTTGTCTGAGTAAGAAGTGCAGGATAAGGCCTCTTAACTATAACATCAGGAATGGAAGTCAAACTATATTAACAAGTTTGCCAACTCTACAAGTGTCCCCAAAACTCTGGGTTTTCAGATCCTCTTAGAAGTCTGCAGGAAAAGCCCCTCTGATTAATATATGGAAAGCTAGTAGCCACCCCTATATTTATGTTGCTGACACTGCATTCATCAAAATCATTCATAAACATCAGCAAAAGCTTTTATTTCAAATGACTTGCAGTGTTGATCACAGTGAGCTCAGTTTTGAAGTCAAAACAGGAGTACATCAGGGGTGTGTCAGGTCTGCAATCCTCTTCAACATTGCCATCGACTGGGCAATGCAGCGTACAACAAAAGACATGCCAAGAGGCATTAAATGGACACCCTTCTCATCCCTTCAAGACCTGGGCTTCACAGATGATCTCACTCTCCTATCACATACCCAACACCATATACAAGAAAAAAACAACTCAACTCAACACATTCAACAAGCAAATTAGACTGAAAATCAATCACAATAAGACAGATTTCATGACCTTTAATATTGCCTCACCATCACCAGTACAGATAGAGGATCATGTTCTCACCAATGTAGAAAAAAATCACATACTTGGGCAGCATCATCAGCCAGGACGGTGGAACAAGGCAGAACATCCAGACCAAAATCAATAAAGCCAGGAACACCTTCAGGAGCTTAAATACAGTCTGGAAATCATCAAAATACAACACCAAAACCAAACTCAGGATTTATCAGAGCTGCATACTTTCAACATTATTTTATAGTGCAGAATGCTGGGGAATGAGAAAGTATGTCATGTCCAAGCTGTCTTCATTCCATACAACCTGCCTCAGAAAAATCCTCCATATCTTTTGGCCCAAAACAATCTCAAACCAAGATCTATTGATGCAGTGCAGCCAAGAGGATATGAGCACCATCATTGCCAGGAGGAGTTGGAGATGGATTGGCCATGTGCTTCGGATGGAAACTTATTCCATAACCAGAGTAGCAATAAGATGGACACCTGAAGGCAAGCAAAAACGAGGCCTCCTGAAAACAACATGGCGAAGAGCTGTGGAAGCTGAGCTGAAAAACCTGGGGCACAGCTAGGGAACCATTGAAAGACTTGCCAGAAACAGGAGTGGAGGAGCTTCGTCACTGCCCTAAATGCCAGAGGCGTAATGAGAACATGATGATGATCAGGGCCGGCTCCAGGCACCAGCCGACCAAGCACGTGCTTGGGGCAGCCAATCTTGGGATGGCGGGGGGCGCTCGGGGTTTTTTGTTTTTTGGGGGGGGTTTTTGGTTCGGCGGGGCGG
>NW_020664476.1:303100-328480 GCF_002925995.2 Terrapene triunguis | reverse complement strand
GCGCTCAGGGGGGGTGTTTTGGCGTGGCAGCGTGGCGCTCGGGGGGGTGTTTCGGTGGCGCGGCGCTTGGGGGGCTGTTTCGGGGGGGCAGTGCGGTGCGGCGCTCGGGGGGGCGCTCTTTTTTTTTGCTTGGGGCGGCAAAAAAGTTAGAGCAGGCCCTGATGATGATGATGATGATGACTGCATTATAAAAGATCCTAGTAATCTTTTCTTTCACAGAAGCTTACATCTCCATTGATTGCCTTTGATATTTGACCAGGGAAATGCTTTGGGGCTAAGGAACTGCCTTTGCTTTGCTCCATGAAATTCCATTCAGCTTTTGCAGATATATAAACTGTTAAAAAATCACTACTTCCCTTCTCTTACTTACGTTTATCAGAAAATGTATGGCAGTCTGCCACATTAGTTACTGAACGCATTAACATTTCAAAGTGCTAGGCTCACACTGCCACCAAAGCAGCAGCTGCCACTGTACAGGAAATGCCTATGAACTACCAGGTGGCTGCTGAAGGAAGGGAGGAAAGGAGAGAGAGCTGAGCTGAGTTTCAGAAAGAGAGAGCCCAACCAAGCCTCTAAGCTCTTTGGGACAGTGACCATTTGCTAGTTCTGTGTTTGTACAATGTTTAGCATAATGAGGCCTCGGCTCATGACTAGGGGACCTAGGGAAGCTACTGCAATAGATATACAACTAATCTTTAATTACATGATCACATGCTGTTTTTCCACAAGACCCCTGCATCATTCAGTGCACAGGATAGATGCATACGCAACCATAAGCCTGGCATTTCCTAACTTTCAAATGCTTGATGTTGTCACCGAAATAACATCATTTTCCTGTCTTTTTTGTATGTCATTTAACATTAATATTGCAGTAGTGCCTAAAGGCCATCAAAGTCAGGGATCCATTCTTCTAAGCTTTCACAAATATACACAAGATGACAACCTTTGCCCCAGAAAGCTCTTAGATTAAAGAAATTGACAAAGCAGCTGAGCCAAACAAGTGGCTAGAATTGAGGAAAGAAGTTAAAAAAACAAAAACAACAAAAAACACAGGATGTGCACATTTTTTAGCTGTCACTGATCATAACTCATCACCAGCCAAGCTGCTACCAGATTGCAATTTACTTTTCAGAAGAGGTGAGTTTTGAGGGAGGATTCCTGTTTAGCTGTCTTTCCCCACTCCTCTGCCTCTTGGAGAAAGACAGCCAATCTGAACTGATCCACATGCTGAGCGGGTCTTCAGCACGTGGAGCAGGCAGAGATCCCACCCTAGTCCTGACCTCCCTTTTTCCCATACACGGCAGAAGTGATCCAGATGCATTCAGCCCTGCTGCTCCACATCTGGCTTTGGAGCTTCTTCTCTCCAGCTCCCAGGGCTGCCCTCTATGCAGAGATGGGACAGGGGAGAAGGAGTTGGGGTGCAATGAGATGAGGGAGGAAAAGATATCCCCTCTTCCCTGCACCCTTACATTAGGGAGTAGAGAAGCCAAAAGAGAAGCAAAAGCCCAGTGCTAAGGAGAATCATAAGATGGGAGGCAAAAGCATCAAGAGGTGTTTTGGGGGCAAAATTAGTGCTGGGGTCTGTGGGTGGGGTTGATTAGTTCATTGAGGGGAAGTCTATGTTTTGAGGCAGATGGCACATTAATTCATTGGGTGGGTGCATGTGTATGCAGATCAATTATATTTGAATACCTGATAGTGCATGGGCCTCCAGCTCCTCTCCCTTGGAGTGGTTCCCAATAGTAGAGTGCATGACAGCTCCTTTCTCGCAACCACACTACAACCTTGTCTAGACTAGGGATGTGGCCTGATTATATCCATTAGTGACCTGTGACTGGTGTAGCTGGACCAGTGCAGCCCTTCAGCTTTGTCTCTTCGCACTAGTGGAGTTTGAAACCCTGCAATAAATTCTACCAACACAGGTCGTTGCTTTGCCAGACTACTCTAGGGGTTGCACTGATACAGCTACATAGATGGCAGTAATCAGGGCAATTCCCCAGTCTAGAAAAGGCCTAATCCAATTAGTGCAAATGTATGCACATTTAAAATTGCACTGTTTAACAGAAGTGTTGCAATCAGTCTGTGCTAATTGCACTGCTAATACTCTGCTATGGGTTCCAATTAGACTTGTGCAAACCTTAGCTACTATGGGTTCCAGGGGTCCACTTGAGACTGTTTTGGTTCAGCTTCAGTTCTGTTCCCACCTTGCACTTCACTCCGAGTTTCAGATTTGAAGGAACCCCAAAATTAAAAACACTCAGGTGAAAAAAATCACTGATTTTTGCCTGACTTCAGTGAGAAAGTGGAAGAAAGTGGATTCTTCCAAAGGGTTTGTCCTTAGGCATCCTTTTGAAGAACATGGGCTGAGTACCACATTTTGTAATGAAATCTGAAACCAGGCAAGTTTCACATAGTTATGATTTTCAGCACAAAATTTTTGCAGAACTGCAATTACAACACACATACTGTGCTTGATTTACCATTGTATTACTCCAGGTTTCCACCAGTGTAATCTTGTGTATAATATTTTGTGTATAATATTAAGTAACCTCTTATCCAGTTTTCCCTGTCCAAATACAAATCACATTAGTTCAACTTTGCCTTCATAAATAACTGCACAGTGTTTATCATCAGAGCTAGGAATCCAAGTTTCCTGACTCCCCGGCCAGTGTCTTATGCACCGGACCCCATCTGTCATATGCAGCACACGTATGTAAAAATCAAAGTGAGTAAAATAATACTCTAATACAGAATTAACAGAAAAAAAAACTCCTAAATTTTAAGATAAAGTTGATATGTACAATCAATAAAATGCTACAATTAAAAACACCTTATTTATTGCTGTTTCACAGCTCCCTGGTGCATATAGATTGCTGCATCTGTCCCTCTGCAAAGATAGGACATATGGCTGTGTAATTTCAATTTAATATCTAACATTGGATCTTAATTCTTCTTACTCTGGAAACAGACTAAATGGGAATTTTTACAACTAAACAAACTTGAAAATAGAGAAGAATGTACCTAACCAGTAACTGTCTGTTGTTCCCTTCAGTCTGGGTGAATAGCTGAGATGGGGATCCAAATGAGCCACATTATCATCTGAATTGCAAATGAGCTTGGGCGAGTCTGTGCTTAGGAGACAGCATCATGTGACATGGTGATGTTTGCATCTGAATGCAACACCATCATTGCAACTCCAAACCAGAAGAGTCCTATATTCCACTACTTCATCTCCTGCATACAGGAAGGAGTTTGGGCTCAGGTTTAAAAAAATGAATAAAGTGGGAAGAAAGGTGGGCTACAGTGTTGCCAACTCTCATGATTTTGTCATGAGCCTCATGATAATGGTTTTCCTTAAAGCACCAGCTCCTGGAGTCAAGTGGATGTGTGATGATTTCAGCCTTCATTCTTAAAGAAAAAGTAAGTTTCTAGCCCTCGTGGCTGTGGAGAAAGCTTCAAAATTTGACCCCAGTGCACCCTAAAGGCTTAAAAAGCAGAAAGCAAGTAAAAATATTTATTGTTTTACTGGTAAGCCTGACTCATGATTTCTGAACATTTGGGGTTGGCAATACTGCTACAGCTAGGGCAGAAGTTCACGTTTTGTGGCCCTTGAACAGAATTTGAAACTTTTACTCTTTGAATGTGCAGTGTTTTTTTCAAAATTGTTTTAACAGAGAAGCTTTTTGAGAGAGCTCAACTGTCAATTTAGCATTGAAACAGAGGCCAGACAAGAAGGTCACTCGTCCTGTGCAGTAACTCAGATTCTTTGAGATGTGTCCCCTTATGGGTGCTCCACTTTAGGTGTGGCAGTACCCCCTGCACCTGGGATCAGAGATCTTCATCAGCAGTGCCTGTCAGACTGCACATGCGCTCCTCCCGGCTCATGCCATGAGCTGGACTGTATATATAGCTCTGTGCGGTCCAACTGCCCCCCAGTTCCTTCTGTGCCACAAAGCTTATCTTTCAGCTCCGAAGTAGAAGGGAGGAGGGCAGGTAGTGGAACACCCGCAGGGACACACATCTCGAAGAACCTCAGTTACTGCACAAGATGAGTATGCTTCTCTTTGAGTGATGTCCCTATCGGAGTTCCATTGTAGGTGACTGTAGAGCAGTTCCCCTAATTGGAAGGCTGGGGCATTGGAGCGGCATTTACTGTGGATGACAGGACAGTGTGTCCTAGTAAAGTATCTGATGTGGCGTCCTGAGTAATGGTGTAGTGACGGTTAAAAGTGTCCACTGATGCCCATGTGGCGGCTTTGCAAATGTCACCAATTGGGACATTGTTGGGATAGGCAACCGAGGTGGAAAGTGAGTGGGTGGAATGTGCTCTAGTTCCAGGACGAGGTTGTTGATTGCGTAATTGGTAGAACAGATGCATACACTGAAAGATCCACTGGGAAAGGCATTGCTTAGAAATGACTGCACAGTTTTGGTCTTTCAGCCACTAAGGGTAGGTCTACACCTACCCGGTAGTTCGGCGGCAAGCAAATCGAACTTCTGGGTTCGACTTATCGCGTCTTGTCTGGACGCGATAAGTCGAACCCGGAAGTGCTCGCCATCGACTGCGGTACTCCAGCTCGACAAGAGGAGTACGCGAAGTTGACGGGGGAGCCTGCCTGCCGCGTCTGGACGGAGGTAAGTTCGAACTAAGGTACTTCGAACTTCAGCTACGTTATTCACGTAGCTGAAGTTGCGTACCTTAGTTCGAATTGGGGGTTAGTGTAGACCTGCCCTAAGAGGAATAAGTGTGGTGATTTTTCGAAAGGTTTAGTTCTGTCCAGGTAGAAAGCTAATGCTTGTCTGATGTCCAGGGTATGCAATGTTGCCTCCTATTGGTTGGTGTGTGGCTTTGGAAAGAAGCAGGGAAGGTTGGACAGGTTGATGGAAAGAGGATGGTACCTTGGGTAAAAATTTGAGATGTGGACGTAGCATAATCTTGTCTTCATGAAAAATTGTATATGGGGGCGGGTATGCCATAAGTGCTCCAATTTCATCAACCCACCAGGCAGAGGTGATAGCGACAAGAAATGCTGTTTTCATAGATAAATGAAGATAGGAGCATGTTGCCATTGATTCGAATGAAGGTCTAGTAAGAGAGCATAGGATGAGGCTGGGGTCCCAAGCCGGTGTCGGATCTCCTATGTGAGGGTAAAGATTTTGGAGGCCCTTCAGGAATCATTTTGTGAGGGAGTGGGTGAAGCACTGGAATTGGGTGGTGAAGCACTGGAATGGGTTACATAGGGAAGTGATGGGATCTCCTTCCTTAGAGGTTTTTAAGGTCAGGCTTGACAAAGCCCTGGCTGGGATGATTTAGTTGGGAATTGGTCCTGCTTTGAGCAGGGGGTTGGACTAGATGACCTCCTGAGATCCCTTCCAACCCTGATATTCTATGATTCTATGAAGACGGAGTGGCCATCTGTCTTGTAGTGAAAGGTTGTGATGGCTGCCAAATGCACACAAATGGAGCTTATGGATAACCCCGATTGTTTAAGGTGTAAAATATAGTCCAGGATAAGTGATAATGGAGCGCGTATTGCCTCAATATGAATGGAGGTGCACCAGGATTGGAATCTAGTCCATTTGTGGAGGTAAGTGCGTCTAGTCAAGAGTACTTGTTTAACTGCTTCCGAAAAGGTTATTTCTGAATTCCGGCACCATGGAGGAGCTATGATTTCAATTGGAGTAACTGTGTGTAAGGGGACAGTTGCCTCTTACTAACATTCAGTGGGTGTGTTTTGGTTGGCTAGCTCCCAGCACAACGGGGAGAGGCCAATGCTCCAGATCAGCCTGATTGACAGGGCGGGCAGGCTAATCAGGGAGTCAGGAGGCCAGGGGGGTTCCGTCCTCCGTGTGAGCTGGAATTGCCTGAGTCAGACAGAGTGGGGCCGAGCTAAGGAGAGAGCAGGGGCCCAAACTAAGCTGCTGGAAGCAGAGCTTCAGCCCAAAAGCCAAAGCACAGCCCAGAGAGAGCAGACCTGCCCTGGGAGCAGAGCTGCAGCAACCAGAGCCAGAGGGGCCAGACAAGCAGCCAGGAAGCAGATCAGAGCTGGGAGCAGAGTCACAGAAGCAGCCTGCAGAGCAGACCTGTCCTGGGAACAGAGCTGTAGCAACCAGAGCCAGAGAGGCCAGAGAAGCAGACCAGGGAGCTGAAGGCAGAGCAGCAGCAGCAGCCGCCGTGCTGAGGCAGAGTGGAGCTGGAGCAGGAGCTGGAGCTGGGGCTGGAGCAGTCTGGAGCTGGGTGTGGTGAGCAGCTGGGGAGAGTGAGGGGGACCCTGGGCAGTGGGCCCAGCACAGGGAGACGCCTCAGCCAAGAGGCTCTGCAGGCCAGACTTGGAGGGGGATCGTAACCCTGACAGGGCGGGGGCGACGCTAGGAAGAAGGGTCCTGTCACCTAGAGCTTGAGAGCGTGTGGCCACTGCCAGAGCAAGTGTCCAACCTGCAGTGTCTCTGCAGCACAGCCAGGGCCTGAGAAGGAGGCCTGGGACCTACAAGGAACAGACTGTGAACTGCCCTGATGTTCCAGAGACACTCTTTGTAATGTTTCCTGCCACAGAGCAGGGTGATGTGTTTTCCTTTAACCTTTCCCATTTTTCTTTATTCTTTTTTTAAATTAATTGTTAATTAAACAACTTGTATTTGCTTTAAATTGTATGAAATGATCAGTGGGTCAGGGAGGTGCCCAGTGCAGAGAGAGTACCCCAGAATGGGGACACCGTAGCCCCTGTCCTGGGTGACCACAGCAGGGTTGGGGATCGAGCCCCCCCAGGAATCCTGGGCCCAGCCTTGTCGGGGTTTATGAGGACTCTGCCAGACAGGAGAGTGGAAGGGGAGTCCTCAAGGGCAGGGAGGCCTCTGGGTAAAGGAAGTGGGAGCGAGGACTCAGATCCTTTCACTAGCCCACTTCACTGGGGTAGTGCAGAAGCCAGGAAAGTTCCCCACAATAGCGGGACCATTCCCCCGCTTACATGTGGATTGGGATGCGCATCCTGTAAAAGGAGTCATGGAGTCACATGGACATACAAATGAGGTAAGTATAGCAGATCTGTCATGGCCATGTCAGAACTATAAAAATGACATGGGGTTGGTCCTCCTGGATCTTGTGGAGTACTTGAAACAGAAGGGAGAAGGGAGGGAAGGTATAGAGCAGTGGTGTATCCCATGTGATGAAGAATGCATCTCCCAGGGATCTATGTCCTAGGCCCACTCTCAAGCAAAATTGAGGGCAGCGGGCATTCTCTGGTGTGGCAAAGAAATCTATGGTGGGGAATCCCTAGTGACTGAAGATGTGCTGAAGGGCTTGCATATATAGTTCCCACTTGTGATCGTGGAATAATCTCCTGTTCAGTGAGTCTGGCTGTATCCACCAGAGTAGTGAGTCCTTGACCTTCATAGGCATGGACGGGAGTTTGGGAAGGCTGTGTCTGTGAGGTACATTGACTGTACATAGCCATGCCTGGAGACATCACATGTGTAACCGTGCATACTTTACCACAAACGTGGCCACTGCCATGTGGCTAGACATGTCCTGGCTGAGATCTGGGGGCAGGTTCTCAGCGTGGATACAAGATTGACTACAGTTGGAAATCTGTGAACTGAGAGGAAGTCTCTGACTTGTATGGCATCCAATTGTGCTCTGATAAACTTCAGGTGTTGCACCAGTGTTAGTGTAGATTTCTCCAAGTTTATGCGCAGGCCAAAACTCGAGAAAAGTTCCACTGTCATTCAGACAGCATAGGTTTCAGAGGAGGCCTTGAGGAGACAGTGCTCTAAGTATGGAAAGATGACAACACCCCCTTTGCATAGGTAGGTGCCACTACCTCCAGGACTTTGGAGAACACATGAGCCATTGTCGAGAGTCCAAAGGGCTGTACCTTGTACTGATAGTGATCAGTCTCCATGATGAACCAAAGTAACCATCTGTGGGCAGGGTATATTGTGATATGAAAATACATGTCTTGGAGGTCGAGGGCTGAGAACCAATCCCCCTGTTCCAATGCTGGGATAATAGTGGAGACAGTCACAATCTTGATGTGTTGCAGTTTGACTAACTTATTTAGGTTTTGAAGGTCTAGGATCAGTCTCCACCTGCCGTTTTTTTTTGTTTTTGTTTTTGTTTGGACCAGAAAATAATGGGAGTGAAAACCCTTCCCTCTGTGGATGGGACCAACTATACGACTCACAGTTTCAGAAGGTGATTTATTTCTTCTTGTAGAATGGGTTCATGAGAAGGGTCACTGAAAAGGGAAGGGGAGGGACGGTGGGTGGGATACAGTATCCTTCCTTGATGATCTCTAGAACCCACTTGTCCGAGGTAATTAGCTGCCATGATGGAAAGAAAGGGGACAGACGGTCACCAAACAGATGGAAAGTCAGAGATAGTTGTTGTGACTGGAGCAGGGTGAGGCTTCTCACGGCCTTGATCACACCTTCAAAGTTGTTGTCTGGCCAAATGTGCGTGAGAGGTAGCCCCTTGAGGAGTTGTATGTCTGCGCTTGGTAGGGGGTTTCTGTCAACGGCACTGAGTATCATAGTGTTGCTGAGGAGTGTATTGCAGTGATTGGGATTGTGGGGAAAGTTGGTATTTTCCTGGGAGTTTTTTCGGCACTGATGTGAAAATGCCGAGAGATCGGAGAGTTCCTCGAAAGTCCTTAAGGGAGCGTAGGGACTCATCCATATGTTCTGCAAATAATTTCGGGCTCTCAAAGGGTAGGTCCTGGATGGTGGTTTGTACCTCCTTAGGAAGGTTGGAGAAGTGCAGACATGACACCCATTTCATAACTCTGGCAGCCGCAATGAAATGGGCAGCAGTATCTATGGAGTCCAAAGAGGCTTGTAAAGCTGTATGGGTGTCCTTCAGATATGAGTGCCTGGAGTTTGATTTTTTTTATCATCAGGAAGATCTTGGCAGAGTTCCTGTATTTTAGAATATTTGAGATATTGTATTTGGCTATGAGAGCCTTGTAACTGGATATTCGGAATTGGAATGTAGTGGATGAATAAGCCTTGTGCCCAAATAGATCCAATTGCTTCCAGTCTCTGTCATGAGAGATGGATCGAGGTTGGTATTGGCATCCCTTTCCGTGTATGGCATTGACAACTAAGGAATTTGGGGTGAGTATAAGATAAAAGAAGTTCCATGTCCTTTGTGAGAACATAATATTTTTTGTCTGCCTGTTTTCAGGTCAGTGGGATGGATGTTGGTGTCTTCCAGAGCACCTTGGCAGGATTAAGAAGGGCCTCATTAACAGGGAGGGTTATATTGGAAGATGAGAATGTGTTGAGGATGTTGTGCAGTTTATGTTATTGAACTTTCACTTCTCCCAAAGGAACCTGGAGGGAGACTGCATTCCTGTGAAACAACTCCTGGAAGTGTTTGAAGTCATCGGCTGCGGTAGGTGGTGGAGTCACAATAGCCTTACCAGGGGAAGAAGAGGAGAAATGCAGTGGCGGTGGAACTTCTTCCTTGTATTCTTCCTCCTCATCTGCTAAGGGGAGAGGCTCAGTCTTTGGTGGTTGAGAGACTGATGGAGATGGTGAACGTGTAGGCCTCTAACTTTGCTCTATGGGAGGCTTCCCAAACTGTGCCCTGTACATGGCCCAAGAATCCCAATATGTCCAATGTGGAGGGAGTGGCACATGTGGTTGCATCCATGGTGGTCCATACCAGGGCCATAGTCTGGTTGTGGATTGTGGATAGTTAGGACATATAGAGGACACCTTTTGTGCCTGTCCCAAGTATGAGGGTGGGACGGAGTACTCCTCCTCCTCTGCATCGCTGGGGAAGGGTAGTGCTGTCCTTGGAGGAGAAAGGGAAGAATGGTGTAATTCCAGAGAGAAAGGTGAAAGTGGAGGGAGGTTGTGTCTGAGTAGTGGTGACTCAGGAATATCAGATACAAGTAGGTCCTTGGGGTATTTGAACTCGTGGGGAGGAGGGAGGAGCATCATCGGCATCGGTGCCGAGAAAGAGGTGCAGTCTCTTGAGCAGACAGATGGAGTTGAAGACGTGCTTGTTGACGAGGGCTTGCTCGGTGCTGAAATGGACATTTGGCACTGGTAGGGCTGTCAGTGCCATAGTACCTGAAGTTGGTCTGGTCAGGATAATTGGCACCATTCTTGAAGGTCTTGTGTCTCAGTTAGGGTCTTTAGATTTTGCTTAGCTCCGCTACTGGAGGTACTCAGGTGGTCCCTGGAGCTATATCCCTCTCTGAGAATGTTGAGACAACTGATCTTGCAGGGGATGGCATTCTGGCGGAGGTGCCTCAGAGGGTGATGAGGAACGCTGTTTCTTCCCATCAGTGTGGGAAAGAGTCATTTCTGTTCTTTTGACAAATAAATCATTTTGAGTCAGGACTGCATTGTAAAGGTTCCCCATCCCCCATGTAAGTGCTTGTAAAAGTTATCTAAGAGTCTATTGAATCAGGTTAGTAATTATTTCTGTAAGCCTCTCTGTTAAGGGATTCAGGGAAAGATGATTTAGTTGGGGATTGGTTCTGCTTTGAGCAGGGGGTTGGACTAGATGACCTCCTGAGGTCCCTTCCAACCCTGATATTCTATGAGTCATGATTCTATGAAAGTGAATTTTATGAAAGGCTTGTCCACCCCCATCCCACACACAGTCTGAATAAATCATTCTTCAGAAGAAAAGAAGTCAGGAATTACTTGTTTGTATATTGTTTGAGATTATTAGCCAAAAATGCTCTACAATCAAATTAAATAGGTGATTTTTAAAATGAAACAAAAAAACAAAAGCATATTGATCAAACGTAAATTGTATTTGCAGCAAGTCATGGGCAGAATGCATTAATAGCTGTCCTTACTTCCCCCCTCAGAAAAAAAAAGGTTTTGAACACTATATGCTGAGTTGACAAAATGGAAGCATCTGTTTGATAAACTGCCAGTGAGTGGTGACACAGAATGCATTCGTAACAAAGGGAAGGGATTTTTTTTAAATGACTGCAGTATACCACTCCGATGGTTTCGATGGCAATATATAGCGGGGGTGGGAGGGAAGGAGTGGGGAAATGACAGTTTAAAGAACCTCTAATCCTATTCCCAGAAGATCATCTTTGATGTGTGGCTACTTATTATACCTTAATAGTAAACTGTGAAATAAAATTGCCTTTATGACAAGACATTATTTGGTTGTGTGCTGTACATACTCTAGGGCAGGTGTCAAATACTAAAACAACACATATGTCAGAGTTATAAAAACTGAATGTGATTGCACTCTTCCTCTCCCCACATTGCCCTGCTACTGATCTTCATCCTGGTCTACAGAGATTCACCTTCTTAGAGAGGCAGCTGATGATTCAGTAATCAGTAACCTGGCTAGTTCCAACCCTGAGGCATTCCAGATGCCAGCTGTGCCAGAATGCAGTTCATTCTGTGCTGTGGTTCTGTGGTATTGACTATCGTCCACTAGGAAATGAAATTAATGTGTTAGTCACATTTCAAGTTTGACCAAAATTCATGTGCCATTCATTACTAAAAAATACTCTCCATACACTTGTGATATTTGCAAAATATCTTTTTACTGATAATACAGAGCAAATCAGGAAAATGCTTTAGAGTTGCACTAGACATGATGGGCCAAATCCTTCAATAGGATGCAATTGAATTATGGCTGAATTTGGCATGTTGTTTTTAAACCTACATGCCTGCAAATCAAAGAAAGTCTGGAATGCTACCAAGGTCCTCCATTAGGATTTAAAAGATTTATCTCACGCGTCTTTCTATTTCCCCAAGGTTGCCATAGAAATGTTTAGATAGATCACACAGCTATGCTGTAGGGGCAGAGTTTCCCTTCTGAAGAATTCCATATCTGGATCATGTTTAAATAATTAATTATTTCACTGCATAGGTTTAAAAACCCCCAATATTTTAAAAGGTTAATGTGCTCAACCTTCCCTGAATTTCAGGGACCACAGAACCCTATATGCTGGCTGTAAGATTACAGCAGTATCTCTGTCCAAGGAGGTAAAGACACTGACAAGTGTTTTTAAACATTTAAACTTTTTCTGCTCTTTAAAGTATATATGTATTAATTTACACATGTGATCTAGTAAGAGAAGCAGTTATCATCAAGAAACCTGCCTCATGCAGAAAGTCTTTTTCAAGTGATGGAACGTGGATATTGCCACACATATATATTACTTGACAATTATATTTGATAGGTACATGTATCTGACTGCTAAATAGCATTAAGCCAAAGGGTTAGAGAGGCAAAATCCCCATGTGCAATATATTTTATCTACAGTACATGAAACCTACCACATAACTCAGTGATCCGAGGTGCAGAAAGTATTTGTCTTGCTTTGTAAAATAATTGCATTATCCAACTCTAAGTGGAGGGGCATCTGAAAAATTATCAACTGCATGTTATTTTTGCAATCCTATCACTACTTTCTTAGTTAATTTTGCAGTTTTAGCTAAGTATGTTGCATTGAAGAATGCTGTATGGATGCCCTCATTCCCTGTGGGCTGACTGCCTGTTAAATAACCTGAATCAGTACCAGCTGAAATATCATTTAGCATGACAAAAAAAAGTTAGGGATGGCTGAACTGGTTTGGATAAAACAAAAATCTACCTGAACCTTTGCTCTAAAGCTGAGCAAACTTTCTTTAATGCTCAAAGGTCTTTGGTTATGGTCTAAAATGTTATTCCTGCACTATTCACTCCAGCATTTAGTTTTATCTTTGATTGAAAACTGAACAACCCTGACAGAATCTAGTCTCTCATATTTCAGACCAGGCTAGAACCAGGCAATATTGTCATCTGGTCTCACAAGATTGTAGCCCAAATTCAAGACTAAAGCAGTTTCCCCCTGTGCACATGGGCAGTAGACTATTTATCACTGGATTTTCTCCTTTAAGAGTAGGAATGCAATGTGGCAGACTTTCTTCCATGAAGTTATCTTCTGAGAGCATATCAGTGAGAGATCTTCCTTAGAACTCAGAAGAACCAAGTCAGTACACAATATGTTGGGAATATATATTAACTATGGGTACAACTGGTCAAAATATTTTGTTGAAAAGTTTTTTTTTTTAAATCAGAATGCTTTTCAACTAAAGTTAAGATTTTTTTTCTCAACATTTTTCAATAAAATTTCAAAACAAAATGTGTTTTCTTTGGATTTTGTGTGTGACATATATTTATTTTTTTCAAGTGGTTGTAGCTATGAGCCAGATGTTCATCCTAGCTTCTAGCAAGCCAAGCCCTGCCTATAGCAGTTCACAACTCCACCCACTCCTCTCTTCAATCCAATCAGACATTATTTCACTTTTTAGCCACACCTTGCCAGACAGTTGCTAACTGAGGTTATGAGGTCAGCCATATATCTTGTACATTGCTTGGGGTTTGCTCATTTCATTTTTATATGATTTTTATGTGTTTTTCCCCAAATAAAAGGTGTTTGTGGATTCATATTCCCAAAGACTCCTTAGTGCTTGGGGGACAGGAGGGGAGAAACAACTATAAAAGTTACTGGAGGGTTTAACATTTTAAGAATATAAAACCTGGTAGTAGCTAAGGTTTTAGGCGGAAACTTAGAATCATAGAATGATAGAAGATTAGAGTTGGAAGAAATCTCAGGAGGTCATCTAGCCCAACCCCCTGCTCCAAGCAGGACCAATCCCAACTAAATCATCCCAGCCAGGGCTTTGTCAAGCCACGCCTTAAAATCTGTTAAGGATGCCACCTCCCTAGGTAACCCATTCCAGTGCTTCACCACCCTCCTAGTGAAATAGTTTTTTCCTAATATCCAACCTAGACCTCCCCTACTGCAACCTGAGACCATTGCTCCTTATTCTGTCATCTGCCACCACTGAGAACAGCCTAGCTCCATCCTCTTTGGAATCCCCCTTCAGGTAGTTGAAATCCCCCCTCACTCTTCTCTTCTGCAGACTAAATAAGACCAGTTCCCTCAGCCTATCCTCATAAGTCATGTGCCCCAGCCCCCTAATCATTTTCGTTGTCCTCCACTGGACTCTCTCCAATTTGTCCACATCCCTTCTGTAGTGGGGGGTCCAAAACTGGATGCAATACTCCAGGTTTGGCCTCACCAGTACCAAATAGAGGGGAATAATCACTTCGCTCAATCTGCTGGCAATGCTCCAATGCGACTTGAGCCAATTATTTTATTTATTTCTAAAAGGACTCACAAGCAGCACTGTATTCAGCCCTTACTATCTTGAATTAGATAGAAAAAGCCACTGGCTTGAAAAAAAATAGTTTTTCCACCATCTTATGAGTCCTATCTTATTTCCTCTCCCCTGCCCCCAAACTTCAGTTGTCCTGCTAGTCTCCTTCATGCATTTTTTCCTGAGGAATGTTTGAAATTCCTCACAAATTGAAAACCATTATCTGAAACAATTTTTGTAACATGTAGAGCAAACATATTCTGCAATGCCTTGGGAGTCTGTGTTTTAACACACACTATTTGCTTATTTATTCTACAAACTCAGCATAAAGTCTTTGCCAGGGCTTAGTAGCCCTCTTCCATCAATAACATGGAACATTTTCTGGTATGTTTTGTTTGGTGGCTACTACATAATTGACACTGGCTACTTCCTTTCCTATGTCCTGATCTAACTGTCCTCCCTTGACCATCAGATGCATAAAACAGAAGTTAAATGGCACCACTTATTTCTATTCTGGGCTCATTTTTCTAGGTCTTTGATAGTCATATGTAATGATGCCATTTCTGCCATTATTGTGCTATGGAGTATGCCTATAGGTCAGCCTCTCCTCTTTTCCCTGGGGTCACCAAAATTACTTATTTAGGTAGCCTATTACTGGACATTCTTAAAAGATGTCCCCAAAATGCCCATCTCTTCTTGTTTAGGTAGCTATGTCCACTGTAAGACCACTTTGTTACTTATTCTATCTGCCCATTTACTTTTAATATTCTAGACACCTACATCAAAAGCTGATCATTTTGCATTAAATGGACTTATTTTTCCAGGACTCTGCTCCATATAAATATGGACACCAAAATAACTTCTAGCCAAACATTTCATTTTTACTGTGCCTTAGTGATGTTCAGCTTTTTGGAACAACTACCAATGTGCCCAATGAGAACCAGTCATTCTCTACTGACATCTCCATTTTTAGAAAGAAATAAGGAAGACGTCTCATCTGCTATGCGATAAGCCATATGGAAAGTGTTTATTTTACAGTACTATCTCAGCCTGCAATAGGAAAGTCTTCTAGGAAAGATTCTGTACAAAACTGTTACTTTATTTCAGAGACAATAGGTGTCATGCATCAATATTAGCATGCTCCTCTGAATGCTTGTACATGATATATTCCAATGGTTCCATACTGGGACCCTCTGCAGCCCCCTAATCTACCTGAAGTCTCTCATTTACCAGTGTGGGAAGGGCAGGCTGGCCATGACCCTCCTTCCCCATTGAGAATGTCTGTTTTACGGATGTAAGTGTAAGATTAAGGCCCACCTCTGCATCCCACTTGCTTGCAGAGGTGGGATTCTGCCCTTTGGATACAGCATCTGTACTGTGGGCTTGTAATTGATCAAGGTGATTTTGTCAAGGTACTCATGAATTTTAACCAACTTACAAGTAATGCCTATGGCTCTTTTTCTATCACAGAAATTCTGCTAAGTCTTTGGTACTGTTCTGGAAGCAAATGCCACAGGTCTTAAATTCCCATCTTCACATATATATGAAATATCTGCTTCTGCAGATAGTCTCCTAGGAATTTAAGAGTGAAGTCCTAACAATTGCTCAGCGTATGCACCAATGATTGGTGAGTTCTGTACAGTGGGTCCACAGCCTTTGTTGATTTTTCAGCCCACTCCCCTTCTCATCAGCCTGTGTCTGTAAAAGCCTCGTCATATTTAATGTATGGTGTTCCCTTTCTGTGTATTGTTTTTAAATAAAAGAGAGAAAGGGAGTTAGAGAAGGAGCAGTTCTAACACTAGAAGCCTTTCTTTTGGTAAAAGAATGTGTTTAAAATTTGTCTATTGTCATTCTGAAATGACAAAGCACTTTACATAAATATACTTTTCAGCTCACAAGTCATTAAGGGGCTGGTTTGCCTTTCATCAATTTTGATGGGTGTGTTTTTGACTTCAATAGAATCAGTATTTGGATGTAAGAGTATGTGTGTATAGGCTGGGTAACTACAGTTCAATATATATTCTAAAATAAGATAGTATGACTGTACTGTCCTCCTTTGCTTGCCTGTCAAGATTGGAATTCAGAGTTCTGCATTTCTTTTCATGTTATCAAAACAATGAAAGGACTGCAACTTCCTGCTAGTTTTCAGTGTTATCAATGTCATCAACTGTTCATTCATGAGCTACACAGAAGACTGAACTTGGGTCTTAAGCTGAAAGGTGAACTGAAAAGCTTTTTATCTGCCAACCTGTAAACCACATTATAGACTTTACTAACAACAAGAAGAACCAGGAGTGCAACCCACTGCCACTGAGGTTTTCAGATTAAGAAACAGCAGATACAGATACAGCTGAAAAAAACATGCTGGCGGTGGAGAATCTTCCCCTACCCCAAATGTTAGTTGCTGGTGGATGCTGAATCCTGCCATATCAGGGTTAGTGTATAAGAATAAGTCAGTATACACACTCTGTAATTGAATGTCAAGAAAAATGAAAATATATTGTTTTATTGCTACTGTTCATTGATTTATTGTCATTGGACATGAGGTCCAACAAATCATTTTGCTGACACCATCAGCTGCCTTAACTAGGTTGTCAGTTCACGACATTAAAGGTAATGGATGATGATTATTTTACTGTAATGGGTTTAATTTGAATGACTTAGCAGTCCTGTCATATTATAGCCAACTCATCATTCATCAAGGCAGCATTTGTTTACCAACAACATCTATAATTCATTTGATTGTTGACAATCATCAGCAAATACCTCTCCACCTAAGTTTTATCAGAGATGAAAATCTGCACAGCTGCAGCATACTAACTAATCCTTTCTGTACTACTAGGGCAAAAATGTTACTCTGCTACTACACCCAAGTACGAGGACGTGTCATGCCCTACATTTACACTATTTCTTTGCTCAGTCCTCCATACCAGGATTTACAAAAACCTAAAATATAGAATTGCTCATTTTATTATACATGCCTGCCCTCAGGAACCATTAGTATTTGATGTTTTTCATGGCAGAATTTTGCCATGACTTAGAAGAGCTAGAAAGAACAGACCACCTGTCCACTATCGAGTAAAAACAATAAGCAAAATGTGCTCATTTTCTAAAATGCATATAAACCTAGTTTTTTAAAAAAAAGATATGCCTGATTAAGTGAAGAAGTCTCAAAGGCTTACAAAAATATCCAATATATTCTGTACACACACACGCGCGCACACACACACACACAGTAGTGTAATCATTATGGTATTCTGATGATATAGGAGACAAGCCCCTAAATCAATTTTCTTGTGTTATGCTCTTCGAGTTTAAGGAATGAGTACAAAAATTGTTGAAGAATTTCTGAGATCTGTACAGCAGATCTCAGTATTTACATTTTTCTCTTCTACTGATGTAGGGGGGCACCGAAATTACTATTGCTGAAGTGATAGGAGAGGATCAAAGTTCTACCTTTCAGATCTGAGAGAAGAATTTGGCTCTTTAAACTGCAAGTGACAGCTATTTTAGCTAGTTTACCTCAAGAGGAGGCTGTTTCAAAGTTTTAAGAGTTTCATTTGTAAAAATTGTATATAAAGGTGAAAGGCTTGCAAGAAAGGATTTTAAAAGAAAGTAAGTTAAAAACCAACATTTAATCAAAATGAAAGCTTATTCTAAACCCAACATTTTGGTCTACAAAACTCAGACTCAAAGCTTAGGAGAAATTAGTACATATGGCAAATAGGTGGATCCAATTCTGAAGGTGCAAGGAGGAGAGATTACAGTAGATAAGGAAGAGAAACACTCTTCAGATAGAACAGTTCAAGGTCAACTAATCATAAACTGGTATTCTAGTCATATACACAAGCACACAGTAGTGTGTGTATAAAAATGGCATCAAAAACATAATACTAAACTTAGTCTGTTTGATTAAAAAGAGGAAGTAACAGCAGGTACATAAAAATGTACTGCCACATTGTCATCAAGGACAGAACAAGAAATAATAAGCAGCCAGGAGCAATTTGGTTAAACACAAGGAAAATCTTAGCCATAAAAAGAACAAAGTACCAAGTGACTCAGCTACTGTCAGTATTCTAGATCTGAAAGCCATGTATTAGGTATGGTTTAGGAATAAAGAAATTCCACTTACTGCAATGTAAGAATATGTTAAATAATCCACTAGAGACTTCTTCCTATCCTAATATTCTATCATATATGCAAATTAACTAAAAAAAATTAAAAGAACAAGAGCAAACTAAAAAAACCCAACATTCAAATAATGTGTCAGGAAACTGAAGAAGATGTAAGGCTATTTTAAAAATAAGGAGACATCAGAAACAAGACTCACCATCTGGGAGCAACCCTCTCACAGCAAGACCCAGCACTGCAGCACCCTGCCTCAGTTCCCCCCTTCCGCATATTTTCAGCTCCCTCTCTTCATAGAATCATAGTGTAACCCTTCTGCCCCTCTGAGTTGGCAGCAACAAGAGGCGGGTTCAGTATCTAGGGGTTCCGTTTCAATAATGCAATGCAAAACTGGCTCGAGCCCCCACCCAGTGACCTGGGACAATTACATACCACCCCCCGGGCGCCTCTAGGAGGCAATACTTCCCCTCTCGCAAGCACAGAGTCTGAGTGTAGTAAAAGCCTTTTAATAAAGGAGGGAAACAATGCGGCATTATGTTGGGGAAACACCACAAACCGGATTCATAACACAAACCATGAGCAGAAGACCCACCTCCAAGTAAGTTTGGCAGTGTCCCTCAGGGTCTTAAGTCCAATCACCCCAAAGTCCAACAACCCAAAAGTCTGTGTCCCTGGTCAGTGCCGCCCCAGAGTTCAAAAGTTTATCTGCAGAGTTTTACCCCCCCAGCCTGGGTAGAAATTGGGGGGGGGCACATGGGGTGTTAAGGGGCACCTTACGTGGTCCGAGGCCAACTGCCCCGCCTCTCCGTGGACTTCTCCTGCAGCCTTCACCATAAATGGGTCCGCTCTACCAGCCGCGCCACTCCTCCAGCCATCCCCACAAACTGCTCTGCTCACTGTTCCGTGGGCTGCTCCAACCATCCCGCAAACTGCTCCACTCTGCCAGCTTCTTAGCAATATATCTTCAGGCTCCCCCACCAGTTAACACAGCACTCAGTGATCTCAGCTCAGCAATTTTAGCTTGTAGTAGGGGAGCCCCAGTGCACCATTGGCCCAAAGTGAATTCGGCTCAGCAATCTCTAGCTAAACTCCTAATGGAAGCAAAATTAGCTCTGCTATTCAACAGTGGAGAGAAGGGGTAGTGCAATTAATGTTCCAGGCCCTCAAAAGGGGGACCCATGCCATCAGATACACATACCTGCCTCCAAACTCTCTCAATTCACTGGGTTTTGGAACCCATGTCCCTTGTCTAGCGAATGCTACTTAGATGATGGTGAGACCCTCTGTCATAAAACAGTTTCATTGTCCTTGATTCACATAACGTTGCCCTCTGCTGGACTCTCTCCAATTTGTCCACAATCCATTTTGTAGTGGGACGCAAAACTGACAAAACTGGATGCAATACTCCAGGTGTGGCCTCACCAGTGTCGAATAGAGGGGAATAATCACTTCCTTCAATCTGCTGGCAATGATCCTACTAATACAGCACAATATGCCATTTGCCTTCTAGGCAACAAGGGCACACTGCTGACTTATATCCAGCTTCTCATCCACTGTAATCCCCAGGTCCTTTTCTGCAGGACTGCTGCTTAGCCAGTCAGTACCCAGCCTGTAGTGGTGCATGGGATTCCTCCTTTCTAAGTGTAGGACTCCGCCCTTGTCCTTGTTGAACCTCATCAGATTTCTTTTGGCCCAATCCTCCAATATGTCTAGGTCACTCTGGACCCGATCCCCAGCATATCTACCTCTCCCCCCCAGTTTAGTGTCATCTGGAAACTTGCTGAGGGTGCAATTAATCCCATCATCCAGATCATTAATAAAGACATTGAACAGAACTGGCCCCAGGACAGACCCCTGGGACACTCTGCTTGATACCAGCTGCCAACAAGACATTGAGCCGTTGATCACTACCCACTGAGCCCAACAATCTAGCCAGCTTTCTATCCACCTTATAGTCCATTCATCCAATCCATACTTTTTTAACTTGCTGGCAAGTATACTGTGGGAGACCATATCAAAAGCTTTGCTAATGTCAAGATATATCACATCCACCACTTTTCCCATATCCACAGAGCCACTTATCTCATCATAGAAGGCAATCAGGTTGGTCAGGCATGACTTGCCCTGTGTGAATCCATGTTGGCTGTTCCTGATCACCCTCCTCTCCTCCAAGTGCTTCAAAATGGATTCCTTGAGTACCTGCTCCATGATTTTGCCAGGCACTGAAGTGAGGCTGTAGATCCCCGGGTTCTCTTTCTTCCCTTTTTTAAATATGGGCACTATATTTGCCTTTTTCCAATCATCCGGGACCTCCCCCGATCACCATGAATTTTCAAAGATAATGGCCAATGGCTCTGCAATCACATCAGCCAACTCCCTTGGATGCATTAGATCTGGACCCATGGACTTGTGCATGTCCAGCTTTTCTAAATAGTCTTTAACCTGTTCTTTCACTACTGAGGGCTGCTCACCTCCTCCCTATACTGTGTTGCCCAGTGCAACAGTCTGGAGCTGACTTTGTCTGTGAAGACTGAGGCAAGAAAAGCATTGAGTACTTCAGCTTTTTCTACATCATCTGTGACTAGGTTGCCTCCCCCATTCAGTAAGGGTCCCACACTTTCCCTGAGCTTCTTCTTGTTGCTAACATACCTGCAGAAACCCTTCTTGTTACCCTTCACATCCCTTGCTAGCTGCAACTGTAATTGTGCCTTGGCCTTCCCGATTACACCCAAATGCTCTAGCAATATTTTTCTACTCCTCCCTAGTCATCTGTCCAAATTTCCACTTCTTGTAAGCTTCCTTTTTGAGTTTAAGCTCACCGAAGATTTCACTGTTAAGCCAAGCTGGTCACCTGCCATATTTGTTATTCTTTCTGCACTTCAGGATGGTTTGTTCCTGTACCCTCAATGAGGCTTCTTTAAAACAGAGCCAGCTCTCCTGGACTCCTTGCTCCCTCATATTAGCTTCCCAGGGGATCCTGCCCATCAGTTCCCTAAGGGAGTCAAAGTCTGCTTTTCTGAAGTCCAGGGTCCATATTTTGCTACTCTCCTTTCTTCCTTTTGCACTGCTGCCTAGATTGCCACCCACTTCTTCCCCTACCAATTCTTCCCTGTTTGTAAGCAGCAGGTCAAGAGCAGCGCGGCCCCTAGTCGGTTCCTCCAGCACTTGTACCAGGAAGTTGTCCCCAACACTCTCCAAAAAATTCCTGGATTGTCTGTGCATTGCTGTATTGCTCTCCCAGCAGATGTCAGGGTGATTGAAGTCCCCCATTAGAACCAGGGTCTGTGATCTAGAAACTTCAGTTAGTTGTCCAAAGAAAGCCTCATCTACCTCATCCTTCTGATCCGGTGGTCTATAGCACACACCCACCATGACATCACCCTTGTTGCTCTCACCTCTAAACTTAACCCAGAGACTCTCAACAGGCTTTTCTCCAGTTTCAAACTAGAGCTCTGAGCAATCATACCACTCTCTTACATACAATGCAACTCCTCCACCTTTTCTGCCCTGCCTGTCCTTCCTGAACAGTTTATAGCCATTCATGACAGTGCTCCAGTCATGTGAACTGCCCCACTAAGTTTCTGTTATTCTAATCACATCATAGTTCCTTGATTGTGCCAGGGCTTCCAGTTTTTCCTGCTTGTTTCCCAGGCTTCTTGCGTTCGTGTACATGCACCTAAGATAACTAGCCGATTGCCCTACTTTCTCAGTATGAATCAGGAGGCTTCCTGTCTTGTACCCTCCTCCTTGTGTTTCCACCCGGTATCCCACTCCCGCACTTACCTCTGGGCTTAGATCACCATCCTCCGGCAAACCTAGTTTAAAGCCCTCCTTACTAGGTTAGCAAGCCTGCCTCTGAAGATGCTTTTCCCTCTCTTCGTTAGGTGGATCCCATTTTTTCCTAGCAATCCTTCTTCCTGGAACAGCATCCCATGGTCAAAGAATCCAAAGCCCTCTCTCTGACACCACCTGCATAACCACGCATTCAGCTCCACAATTCGACAGTCCCTACCTGGGCCTTTTCCTTCAACAGGGAGGATGGATGAGAACACAACATGCACCTCAAACTCTTTTACCCTTCTTCCCAGAGCCACATAGTCTGCAGTGATTCATATGTAATGAATGCATAAAAGGTTTTGGAATTCTCCACCAGGAGTCACAATGTTCCATACAGTTGCATTGCAGATCCTGTAGGATTCCAAATATTGTTCTAAAATACTACACTAGTTAACAGCATTACACTTATGCTGCTAAATTGAGGGCTGAATTCATTAGTTGCTAACCCTAACCCATCATGTTTCATGCTCCGAGTTTCTCAACTAAAATCTCCCACAACTATATTTCTAAACAGCACAAAATATTCAAACTAGAATTTTTCATGTGTACAGTGTTGTCTGAAGCTGCACTTTTTAAAATTTAGCTTTCAGGAAGTCTCCTTTTTACAAAATCCCCCACCTAATATGCAATTTCTGTAAGTTTTTATGCTTGAATATTCTTACATATCTATCTACAATACTTATTAGTTGGTTTGTATTTATTGTACCATAAAACCTGATGTCCATCACATATTAGGGAGGGGTAGTACCTTTGTTGGAGGAACATGTCATGCTCCTTAGGGAGTTGTTCATTCACTTTGGTCCCCACCTACACTCAGCTCTCATCTGTGGCTCCAAGTAGCTGTTTGCATGAGACAGCGGCCACATCCAGGTAAACTGTATCAACAAGTGGGCTAAAGCAGGTGAGGGTAGCTGATGGGTCTTTTACCCTCGGCGAGATAGAGAAATTGACTTTCTCTAACATGAGTTTCTCTAACTGTTCCGGTGGACTGGGTGGAGGAAATCAATTTGTGATTTAAAGGCTATAAAGGGGGTTCAGTAGCATGCTGTGGCACGCGGAGAGCATGACAAGGCACTGAAGATATCCTGGTCACCCACTGCAGCTAAGGAAGCCCCCAGCCATAACAATCCTTTGTGCCGCTGGAATCTGGCTTCCATGGCTGAGAGAGTGGGACTGCTCCTGTGCAACAGCTTTCTCACTCAAAAAATTCCCACACAGGTTTTCTTGCAAATCTCATCCCACTAACATCATCTTTTCAAATCTCATCATCCTCAACATTATATCATTAATCCAAGTCCTGCAGAGATGGGGGCATGGTGAAGCGACAGGTGAAGATGACTACTGGCAGTCGTAGCCACAATCCTGCATGTAGGCGGCTTTGGGACTAGTGGCTGTTCAGCTTCATCCCTGGGGCAGCAAGAAGTTCAGCAGCATCCTAGGCGACTGAGCAGCCCTTTTTAGGATAGTACTGCTCACCCTTTTTAAGAGAAGGGGCTAGAAAAGTGCCCTAAATATTGTCTGCCCCATAACATCTGGCCAGACTACCATGGATGGCAGATCATCCTACAGTGGTCGTAAAACAATAAAGAAGAGAATTGGCAGAATAAAGGTGTGTTCATCATGTTCCCTCCCACTCCCAATACGTGCCCTCCTGCTGGGGCAGTTGTTGCAGGAGTTGTCAACACCCCTTTATGCCAGGGGAATCCTCAGCTGGCCAGCTAGGGCCAGATTCTGCCATTTTGTGCCTCCAGAGTGATGCATAATGGAAAGAACAGCGGAAGGGAATCTGGCCAAAGGATGGTGAGAAGAAGAAGATGATAATGCTTGAATAATGGCCACTGATTCCCATTCCTCAAAAATATTTCCATTCCACATCTGACAAAACTGAGACTCTTTGAAGATTTTTGTGAAAAAACAGAGAGAGAGAGAGAGAGAGAGAGTATGTGTGTGTTTGTCCTGAATTTGGTGTTCTCAGTTGTGGCCCACTGAGGCACAGTTACTCCTGGGTCTCCTGCATTTCAGCTAAGTGCTCTAACCACCAGGCTATTGTCTATTCCACAGTTCCCCTCTTGGTCATGTTTTGACCAGAAATGACATCCTGGACTTGAGAAACTTTTCTTGGGAAAAGTTTCAACACAACTGGTACATTCCCATTAAAAGTTTCGGTTTCAATGGATCAGCATTTTCCAAAAAAAAATCATTTTATTGAAAAAATTCCAACCAGCTGTAATGCTGGTGTCATAATCTGATGAGCACACGGTCAAGCAATGCTGCAGTGGAAAAGTCACACAAAGGACAGGCTCAGAGGCATCCACGTGGATCTCAAATGCCACAAAAATTAAAATAGCTTTTGAAAAACCCGGGGCTGGATCTAGGAACAGAGAAGTGGTTTATCAACTCTAAAATGGGGATTTGGCAATTCTATGTCAGCCCTTTACCAAGATTTCAAAATAGTTGTTTTTGGTTTAGTTTCCTCTTTTAAAGAAAATTATTTTCTAACTACCCACAGCAGATTGCGTAAGAGTTCACATGAGAAGTCAAAATGGCTAACAAAGGAAAATGGCACTTTAATGGTTGAATCACAATATCACTCCAGTTTCACTCCAGTTTCTATCATCATCTTTTCCACATAATGGGCCAGATGCTCAGCTGGCATTGCTCTACTGATTTCAGTGGAGAAACTCTATTCAAACCAGCTGATGATCTGATCCAGCCTTCCTCATGCTTAGCCTCCCCCACATGGAAAATTTTTCAGACAAGTCGGAGATGAACCAGAAAAGCTGTTTGTGAGTTATGAGGCTTTGGAAAGTGATGGGTTTTCAAAGTTCTCAAAATTGTTTGTTTTTTTGTTGGTCCACTCATAATTCTAAAAGGGTGATGCTCATACATCAAACTTGTTCTCTGCACAGATCCTTTAAAGGAACTGGCACTGTCAAGGCTGTATCCCCACTTTGAACTTTAGGGTACAAATGTAGGGGCCTGCATGAAAACTTCTAAGCTTAACTACCAGCTTAGCTCTGGTCCCGCTGCCACCATTCTCACTGGATTCCCTCCCTGGGAAGCCTTGAGAAACCTCTCACCAATTCCCTGGTGAATACAGATCCAAACTCCTTGGATCTTAAACAAGGAGAAATTGACCCTTCCCCCCTCCTTCCTTTCACCAACTCCTGGTGAATACAGATCCAAACCCCCTTGGATCTTAAAACAAGGAGAAATCAATCTGGTTCTTAAAAAGAAGGCTTTTAATTAAAGAAAAAGGTAAAAATCATCTCTGTA
>NW_020664476.1:91275-303090 GCF_002925995.2 Terrapene triunguis | reverse complement strand
GTTACCCTTCCCTTTATAGTTATGACAGGCACATAGGACGAAGCGTGACTGCAAACATTTTTAAAGGTATGGTCTGCATGCATTAAGTCTGATGCGAGTCACAGGCTTCATCCCACATCATCTAACATTTCTTTAAAAAAACAAAAGTATGTTTCTACCCCTTTTCATTGCAAAAAGCCTTACAAATATTAGTCACTTGGATCCCAATCCTGCAAAGACTTACACATCTGCTTAAAGCATGTGAGTAGTCTCTGATAAGATCAGCATGTAACTGGTTTGAGTGGGATTGACTAAACCATCTCCAGGCGGCACATGAAAGGTGCCACGGAGCTGCATCATCAAACATAGATACAGACTTCCCATGCCCTCATTGTGTCCGACTCTGAGCATCAGGGTTCGGACTTTGGAGTCATATGCCTAACTATAGATGAAAATTGCAACAATATCGTCATCGTCAGTGACGGACTACCAACCAATCACAAAAACTGTGATTCTGATCACCAACACGTAACTTTACTGACTTTCATAATGTTTGATCAGAATCAGGCTCATACAATCAAGGTTTGGATTGAGTCCGTATGCAGAAATGCAATGTGCCAGCACCTCTCCGAAGCAGTTATCTTGTTCTTCAGAATCTCAGTTTTCAGCTTTTTTAAAAAGTAAATGTCTAGCTCTTATGGTTGCAAAGGAAACCTCAGAAATGTGAACTATGTGTACCTGATGCAGACACATTCAAGGCCTGATCTACACTCAAAAGTCGTGCTAGCAGAATTCCCCTTTTGTTGGCACAGCTTGGTGCGAATCCAAATTCAAGTTTGTGTCCTGCCAGCAAATCCTCCACTTTCTCCTGGCATAACTATTCCACCTTTTAGAATGGCATATCTTCCTGCCACTGGATTTATATCACAGTGGCAGCACAAACTCACAGGTACCTGTATCAGTATAAGTCCTCCAGCTACAATCCAACAATTCCCTTCAGCAGCAATCTGTCAGGTAATACTTTTGAACTGCGCTGCCCAAGGATCCCAGTGACCAGGGCATGGGTGCACAGAAGTCCAGGTTGCAGGGAGATGCCTCTCTCTGCTAGGGAGTCTCAGCTGTGAACCCTCTCCTGGTGTCAGGCACCTATGCCATTTTAGCAAGAAGGACTGACGAGGGTGTAGAGGTGGACAGAGGAGATGGATGACAACCTCCCTCGTAACTTTTATCCCAGTGGGTACGGTACTCACAAGGGATGTGGGAGACCTCTGGTTCAAGTCCCTCCTCTACCTGAGGGGAAAAGAGGACTTGAATAGGGCTCTGCCATCTTTCAGGCAAGTGCCCTAGCTATGGGATATTCTGATAGGGGGACGGGGCGCACCTCCCTCAGTTTCTCCAGTTGAAGCTGTGCACTGCGGCTTAAATAATTCAAAAGTAATTTGGAAAAGGGGGAGTTAGCACTTATGCATGAGAATGACTCTACAGCCTTGTGATTAGAGCACTTACTCAGGATATGGGAGATTCAGGATCCAGTCCACCTGCTCCAATTACTCTGTATTTATCCACAGTGCAACAGCTTCAACAGGAGATACTGAGGGGGCCCCACGTAAGTATATCTAACAGGCCGGTTCAAATCCCTTCTCACTCTCAGGTGGAGGGAGAATTTGAATGAGGGGTCTCCCATATCACAGATGAGTACCCTAACCACTGGGCTAAAAGTTATGAGGAATGTTGTCCTCCCTTCCCCCGCCCCCGGCTGTTTAGTGTGAACTCACCTGAGCGGCCTGATCGAGTAGATGTGTTCAAAGGGCACCTACCAGACCAGATGCTGTATGCCATTTAGGTGACCAAATGCCTATCTTCCCCTGGTTTGTGAATCACACTGGGGCTTCGGCAGGTGATAGGTTCCAGATACGTAAAGTAAGGCAGAAGTGTTCATGCTCAGATACAGGGTACTTTATACTGCAAAAACTGAGGAACCTACAGGGTTCAGCAGCAGTTTTATGCACTGCAGTGGTCCTCAAACTGGGACATAGGCACCTAACTCCTTTGTACATCCAGACCCAGAAATCTACCTCATGTTTAAATATCCAGTGTGTTCTTTGCCGCCACATCTGTTCCTCTTACTTGCTACCTTTTCCCAAGTGCTGAAAGCATGGGTGCAGCTGAGAGAGGCATTTGCAGGCACAGCTCTGGCTCTCCCACAGGAACAAAGATATGTATAGAGACATGGCAAAGAAGATGGGGAAACAGATACTTCAGAGACAAGGTCCAATGCTAAGCAAACCAAAATGAGTTGAGACAGGCACACCTGAAAGTTAAGGAGAACAATATGAAGTCTGAAGCCTCCCTCAAGGCCTGTGCTTTGTATATATGCTGAATATTTATTTAATTTGTTTATTTATTTATTTCAGCAGGTATCCTGCCACCTCCCCTATTGTCTCTGTGAACACTTCTCATCTGGAAAGGAACCTCCTCAATAATGGTGACTGAGAATGAAGTGCTTGGCATCAGTATGGAAGGGGATAATGAGGCAGAATACAGAGAGGTGCCAGGATCTCTGATACCAGCTGGACATACAGACCTGTATTATCTGTGGAGGAGGGGCACTCATTAATGCCCCATTGAATAAACTGTATTTTAGGCTTATATGACCTAGCTTTCAGCAAATGCATGCCTGCTTATTTACATTGGCTGGAAAGTGCAACCAGCATGATGGCATCAGTCCATATATCCTTTCCCCAAGTACAGCTGCAAATCTGTGTACTGTTATACCACCGCCAAACCCTATAGCGGTACATCTGACATTCTACCTCCACTCTCTGGGGAGTCTTTATATTCCCTCCAAATTCATCCATCTTTTCGCCATATACTCAATACCCTTCAACCCCAAGATCTCCCCTTCCTTAGTTTTCAAAATGGTGGACAAGTGTGTATAGGGAAAAAAGTCTCTTTCTAGAGACCGGTATTTTATTGTACAAAAATTTAACAGCAATAGCAGCACTGTGAAATGTTAATAGCAAAGCAAATGAGGCAATGTTAATAATAAATGCTTTCATGTAGTTGATTTCATGGCATAATGATTTCAACACATGTAAAGGTATTTTTTTAGGCTAACTAAATATACAGTATCAGCTTATCATAGAATCGTAGAAGATTAGGGTTGGAAGAGACCTCAGGAGGTCATCTAGTCCAACTCCTTGCTCAAAGCAGGACCAATTCCCAACTAAATCATCCCAGCCAGGGCTTTGTCAAGCCGCGCCTTAAAAATCTCTTAGGATGGATATTCCACCACCTCCTCAGTAACCCATTTCAGTGCTTCACCACCCTCCTTGTGAAATAGTTTTTCCTAATATCCAATCTAGACCTCCCCCACTGCAACTTGAGACCATTGCTTCTTGTTCTGTCATCTGCCACCACTGAGAACAGCCTAGCTTCATCCTCTTTGGAAGCCCCCCTCAGGTAGTTGAAGGCTGCTATCAAATCCCCCCCCCCCCACTCTTCTCTTCTGCAGGCTAAATAAACCCCATTCCCTCAGTCTCTCCTCATAAGTCATGAGCCCCAGTCTCCTAATCATGTTTGTTGCCCTCTGCTGGACTTTCTCCAATTTGTCCACATACTTTCTGTAGTGGGAAGACCAAAACTGGATGCAATACTCCAGATGTGGCCTCACCAGTGCCAAATAGAGGGGAATAACCACTTCCTTCAATCTGCTGGCAATGCTCCTACTAATGCAGCCCAGTATGCTGTTAGCCTTCTTGGCAACAAAGGCACACTGTTGACTCATATTCAGCTTCTCGTCCACTGTAATCCCCAGGTCCTTTTCTGGAGAACTGCTGCCTAGCCAGTCAGTCCCCAGCCTGTAGCAGTGAATGTGATTCTTCCATCCTAAGTGCAGGACTCTGATACCTGAAATGAACTACAGATATGAGTCATTTATGCCCTGAGATAAATATCCATGCAACATGACATTTCTCATATACATGAGGTAGCATAACATTACACTACTTTGTAGGCAGTCCTAAAGAGTCTGCAGAGAGCCTCAAGCAGTAACTCTGGGAAGTGTGAACTTCTCCACAAATCTCAGTAAGGGGTCAACTCAGATGCCCGGTGATGATAATTTAAGTGTCAACACTGTTAACCATTTCTCAGGTAAAAAAAAAAAGAGAGGGTAACAAATGTTCACAATTTACTATGCGTGACTATTTCATTTTGGTGCCTCAAGTAGGTGGTGTTTGACCTCCCCATCAAGAAGAAACCAAGCCCCCTGGACATTTTCTACCACTGTAACCTATAGAACCCACAATCATATTTTCACCAGCTGCACCATCTACTGTGGGCAGAGTTTCATTCTGGTGACTCAGAGAGGCAGATCTTCTTTTGTGGGTGGATCTTGGAGAAGTATCACCAGCTTATCCCCTCAATTAAACCCCTGCATACAGTTCAAGTGAAAGCCTGTGGCTTTTACTCGTAAAACTCTCATATACAGACTGATTTCTGAAATCCATTGGGTGTCACATCAGAACCAAAGTTTCAATAGTTGGAATCACAATGGTCTCTTCTGGCCATAAAATATATGAAAGAAATTCTAGACAAGATTCACACACTTTTTGCTAGGTAGGTTCCTTTCTGTGATCTTTGAATATTTATTTTTGTTGGGTGTGGGCAACTGGGCACATCAAGAAACAGTCTTCATTACCGAGCCAAATTAAATACACCTCTACCCCAATATAATGCTTTCCTCGGGAGCCAAAAAATCTTACCGCGTTATAGGTGAAACCGCGTTATATCGAACTTGCTTTGATCCACTGGAGTGGGCAGCCCCACCCCCCCGGAGCACTGCTTTACCACGTTATATCCGAATTCGTGTTATATCGGGTCACGTTATATTGGCGTAGAGGTGTAACACATTTTGAAATAAAAGGAAATTAACCTTACACCAATTGCAGTTTCTTCCTTGAAAAAAGCAAAAGCAAAACCAGCTGGTTTCACATAGGGTTTCACCAACAGATCGACAGGCACAGACCTTCCATTCATTTCAGTGCCCCATCAATTTCAGTATTCCAATCTGTTTGCAGGATCAGGCACTTAGGGCCAATTCAATGCCCATAATGGTCAATGGGAGTCCTTCCACTGGCTCCAAAGAGCATTGGATAAGACATGCAAATTACTCTACAGACGTTTGAAGTTTTTAGATATGGCTGTCTGAACTGTAAGCACAAATTCCTTTAATGTGCATGCAGACAGGCAGCTGTGTACAAAATGAGTAACTAATAACAACAATAATCATAATTTGTATTTCTATAGCATCTTTCACTTGTGGGTCACAAAACACTTTACAAACATTAATTAAAGTCTCACAACATCTTTGCTATGTAGTTTAGTATTAGCGTCCACGTTGTACTGATGGCAAAACTGAGGCAACATAGCGAGGTTCTGTCCAAGCTTACAGGGAATATGTGCCAAAGCCAGAAAGAGAACCCAATTTTCCCCGCTCCCATCCTGTTCTTTAGTCACAAGATCATAACCATGACCCCAATGCCTTCAACATGCACAGCTGGTAAGGTTCGGGCAACCAGTTTAGGTGGCCACTTTTGAACATTGGTCCTCATATACTTAATTCATTGCAAGAAGGGAACAGTATCTTCAGATGTCTGTAAAGTGGCTAGGATTCTACAGGCTCTGTAGACGATGGAGAAGAAGAGAAAAATATATAATAAGCCATATTTAGTGCTGATATAAATAGGCTTGGCAGAATTCAATTTTTATTTTTTTATAATACAAAATGAAGGGTTAATGGCATTTCTAAAACTTATCAATTAAATTTTCACAGTTGTAGGAAATTATGGGGGGGAATGTCAGACAATGGGGAGGTGTCAGACAATAATTATTTAATAACAGTAGATGTTGAGATTCAGAAAGTAAAAGCTTTATAACCATTGAAACAAAACCGTCAACATCATATGTCAAAATTTTCACCTCAAATCAAACTCTAATAAGTTTTCAAGCAGCATTTTTCTTACTTAGCTTATCAGTACATTTTAATTATTATCGATGGAAATATTTTTGTTGGTTTGTGTGCATATGGTGAAATCAATGTTTATTGACATTTACTGATAAAAATCTAATACTTCCAACCCTAAATACACACAGTAGTGTAACTTACACATTGACTTCTCTAGAGTTATTTCAGATTTACACTGAGTAGGATTTGTACCAGAGCATAGGAAAGCAGTGTAATTGGTAAAGTAGTGAATTTTCCCTGATTTTCGTGGGCTTGCAAAACCTGTGTAAAAAAGCCAGGTCGTCCCTACTTTATCTAACTTCTTCCATAAGTGCTTTTGCTTGGCTATCTAAATTACACTAATTTTGTACATATTCTGGATGCCAAATCAGTACAAGTTTGCCATTCTTACCCATTACCTGGCTAGTGTCACTACTGAATTTAGCCCAGACACTTCCATAGAGTTGTACCTGCTTACAGAAGGTCTGAGTTTGGTTGAATCTGCTCTGCTGAAAGCTAGGTACATTTTGTTCTTGAAAAATACATTCACTAATAACTAAGGTTCCATGTACCTTGAGGGGTTCATCTCACGTGGATTACACAAACCAGAATCTAGCTTGCATAAAGGTTCAGGCTGATGTTGAACTTGGGAGTCAGGAGCAGTGATGATGGATTCTAACCAGGTCTGTAAACCTTATTGGCAAGAAGTCAGAATATACCTGCAACAAAAGATACAATCAGAACTCCCACCCAATCTCCTACCTATCAGCAACTTGTCCCTTCTGGAATATGCCTAAATCTATTTGCTCTCATTTACGACCACACCTCTCTGTCAGATGTACAGTTATCACAGCACAACCTAGAAGGTATGCTGTTTGGTCTATTTACAGCATAATTATTCAGCACCTAGAAAAGTGGTCACCAAACTGTGGGGCGCAATCCCCTAGAGGAGTGCAGAACGTTCACTGGGGTGTGGTGGGATCCAGGCCTGGGGGTGGAGAGGGGGTGGAGAGGGAACACCACCCAGCCCTGCTCTGCCCCTCCAGTCTGCTCT
This sequence comes from Terrapene triunguis, assembly GCF_002925995.2. Taxonomy (NCBI): domain Eukaryota; kingdom Metazoa; phylum Chordata; order Testudines; family Emydidae; genus Terrapene; species Terrapene triunguis. The sequence goes on along the minus strand of NW_020664476.1, from coordinate 296,053 downwards.
GGCCCTAGCCCCAGTTCCGGCCCCAGCCTTGGCCCTCAGCTCTCGGTCCTGCTCCTGGCCTGAGACACAGCCCTGGGCTCCTGCCCCCGCTCCCAGCCACGGTTTCCGGATGAAGCTAAGGCCCCGGCCTTGGCCCCCAACCCCCAGCATGCCCCTGGCTCTGCTCCCAGCCTCTGGCTGTGGCTCCTGGCCCTGCCCCCGCCCTCAGCTCTGGCGCCCTACCCATGGCCTCACTCCTGGCCCTAGCACCCAGCTGAAGCTCTGGCCTGCAGCCCCAGTTTCTGGCCCCCACCGCAGCTCCCAAGCATGGCTCCTGATCACAGCCCCGGCTTCCACCTCCCAACTGCAGCTCCCAATGGCAGCCCTGGCTCCCCGCTCCCAACTGCAGTCCCAGCTCCTGACCACAGCTCCCGATGGCAGCCAGGGTTGCCAACTTTCTACTTGCACAAAACCGAACACCCTTGCCTTTCCCCCTACCCTGCTTCTCCTCCAAGGCTCTGCCCCTGCCCCACCCCTTTGCTGAGGCCCTGACCCCTGCTCACAGGCTGGTTCAGGGGTTTGGGGTGCAGGAGAGGGTGAGGGCTCTGGCTGGGCATGCAGGCTCTGGGGTGGGGCAAGGGATGAGGGGTTTGGAGTGCATGAGGGTGCTCCAGGCTGGGACCGAGGGGTTTGGGGCATGAGAGGGGGTCAGGGGTTCAGGCTCCAGGCAGTGCTTACCTCAAGCAGCTCCCGGAAGCAGCGGCATGTCCCCACTCTGGCTCCTACATGGAGGTGCAGCCAGGCAGCTCTGCACACTGCCCTGTCTGCAGGCTCCGCCCCACAGCTCCCATTAGCTTTGGTTCCCAGCCAATGGGAGCTGCAGAGCCGGTGGTTGGGGCATCTCCAACGCTGTGCATTCCCAGGCTCTGTGGAATGCTGCCAAATAGGTACTACAGGTAGTAATGGGGAGAGATCTCATGGTGCCTCAACCTTCCTGTCAAAAGTGGTGCTTAGGGTCAGGTAGTTGGGTCAAGTACAGGGAGTCTGAAGACTTCCATTTTGAGAATTTCCTCTTTTTCCTTTGGGGCTCATAGTGCCATTGTGATGGTAATTGGGACAAATAAGGCGTTTGTTGGTATTGAGGGCTAAAACATCTCTTTAGCCCCAGTGTGTAGATTCCCAGTGACTTGAGAGTGGCCCTGAAATCTTTCAAGGAGTGAAGAGAGGCATCGATCTTCTCAGCGTATAGCTTCACACCTTCAAATGGAAAGTCCTCCACTGTGATCTGTACCTCCTTCGCGAATCCCAAGAGGTGAAGCCATGATGCCTGTCTCATCACCACAGCTGTGGGGATGGTCCTGGCAGGTGTGTTGGTGGCATCAAGGGCTGAGGAGTACACCTTCCTACCAAAGAGATCAAGGAGCTTCCAGTCTCTGTCATGGGGTGTTGTCTTAGTGTGGTGCTGTCAGCCATGGGAGTTCACGGTGTCCATGATGATGGAACTGGGTGGTAGGTGGGTGAATAGGAACTCTGATTCCTTCACTGGGACATAATATTTTTTGTTCACCTGCTTGCATGTCAGAACCACCGAAGCCGGGGTTTGCCGCACCATCTTAACTGGATCTAGGATGGCCTCATTGATTGAAAGGGCAATTTTGGAAGAAGATTAAGCATGGAGGACATCAATGAGCTGGTGGTGTGCCTATTTAACCTCCTCCAATGGTATGGGGAGGGTGCACTCTTTTCACTAGCTCTTGGAACAAGGGTGGTGATGGTTGGTGGTGATGATATGACTGCTTCATCCAGCAAAGAAGAGGATAAGGCCTTAGGTGTTACCTCCTCCTCTGTCTACCTCCTGCTCCTCTACTTTCTGAGGTTCTGAGGCTTGATATGCTGTGGCCAAGGGATCATGTTTGTGAGGCTCTTGGGTGATGCTTGGTGCCCTTGAGGCAGGCTATCGATGTGCTGCCCAGGGGTCCCAGTATAGCCACTGTGGTGGCATAGGGCCTGGTGGAGGTGCCCATGGGTGGCTATGCCAAGATAGTGGCAGTGCCATCTGGTGGTACATTCCTGGACCCTGTTGATATTGGGTCCAATATGGAGCTTAGGAAGGAGTACTCTTCCAGCTCACTGTCCAATCCCTCACTTGAAAATGGAGAGGCATGGCATGTTTGTTTACTCAGTGCTGTGATCTCAGTCCCAATGGGCAGAGAGTCAGGTGCTTCCAGCATAGCCCGATCACCGGCCTGATGGAATTCTGCCAGTAGCAAGCATCCTGGTGGGGACGGGGACCTCGACTGTACTGACCTTTCTGGTGCCTGAAGGGCCAATGCCACTAGCAGTATCAATGTCAGCTCATGTAATGGGAGTGACTTAGGGTGTTTTCCCTTATCTTTCTGTACTAAAGATTCGGAGCCTGTGCCCAAAGAGTCTGTGGGCTGATCAATGGTACCAGACTCCGACAGTCATCATGAGGCATGGGTGCTGGATGATCTTAGTGCCAGTAGTGCCAAGGATACCAAGCAACATAGTGATCACTTCTGATTATCCCTGGACTCACTGAGGAGACTTCCCGCTCTCTTTTTTGACTTGTGATAGAACTCCCTGGACTGTTAATTCAACCCACTGTCCTTCAAAATCGAAGGTTGAGGGGAAGATTCACACCTGCCAGAGGGCTGGGGTCAAAGAGTCACCTCCATAAAGATGATTTTCTGGTGGAACTCTGTCCTTGAGGGATCTTGGTCGGAGCTGCTAGCAGAGGGAACGCTTCTGTTGGATGTGGCCTTCGCTGAGGCAGCGAAAGCACTGGGAGTGGTTGTCCACGATCGGGATCACCTTGCTGCAAGTGCAACACTTCTTGAAGCCTGGAGTGAGCGGGGCATAGCCTTGTCCAGGCCTCTGCCTTCCGCCCTCCCCCCCCCCCCCCCCCCCGAGGGTTGACACAAGAACAACGTATTTTCTTCTTTTTTCTTTTTTCCTTAGGCACAGCCAAATAAAGAGTCAGATGAAAGCTAAAAGGTTTCTAAAAGCTAAAGATTAACAAATGAAAAGGAGAGTTAATGATCTGCTAACAGACAGGGGCAGTTGAGAAGGAACTAAGGACAGTTAGACCATGCACACTGGCTAGCCTTGTGGAGCAGCATGAGGAGAGACAGCATTTGCAGCAGGCCTAATGGACACTGCTACCAAAGTTCTCCGATCAGGAACACAGACACACCTACAGTGGAGCACCCATAGGAACACTACTAGAAGAACATGTCTATCTATTATTCAACATACTGGAGACTCAGTATGCCATTATATTGACCAGTGGCTGCCTATACTGTTGCCTATATATACTGAACATAAGGGGAGGTAAGATGAACACGTGAAGAGAAATAATACTCATTCAGTGCCACCCCTTGGTTTCTCTCAACTAGAGTACAAATATTCTTCAAGGGCCTCAACTAGGATGACCAGACAGCAAATGTGAAAAATCGGGACTGGGGGTAGGGGATAATAGGAGCCTATATAAGAAAAAGACCCAAAAATTGGGATTGTCCCTATAAAATCGGGACATCTGGTCACCCTAGCCTCAACCTGTAGTGGAGAAGAAAAGAGGTATGCATGAAACTTAACTGATACTTTGACTTGATCTGTAAATCACTCTGAGTATGTGGGCTAAAGGGAAACATGTGGTGTACTGAATTTTAAGACACTAGGCTTCCATTACTGGAGAGATCATTTAAAATCCTGTAACAAGTCACAATTAAAAATTAGTCTGGTGGTCTAATCTTGATATCTTCTAGATTTTTATGCATCTCACAAAACCTGTCCACCAAAAAAATTGGCATGATTGTCAGTTTCTACACAAAAGAAGTTAAGACTGAGGTGCATCAACACAGTTACAGAAGACAAGCTGGCAATATGCATTGCTCACACTATGCCTGCTTCTAGAGAATGATCTGTGCATACGGGGTATAACTGGGAGTAATAGGATGAAATTAATCAAAGGAAAATGTGGACAAGGAGTCTGGTGAGACTGGGACTGGTTGGGCAAGGAGACTAGGACTGAAACATAGGAATTGGGAACCAGTTGGTGGTGGGGGAGGGAGGGGAAGCACTGAGCTCAGACAAGGAGCTGGAGGGGGAGAACCTAGGATGGGCTGGACAAGGATACTGGGAGTAGGAACTGTGATGGGTTGGGTCACAGCAACCCCTTTGGGAACTGCCACCTGATGTGCCTAAACTACCTCTGTGCCCATTTTCCCTGCCAACTTGGGACTCCAGTGCCTTGCCTTGTTTGAGCCAGACACGCTTGCCTGCTGCAAACACAGATCCACGTCTGAACCATGTCCCCACAAACTTCAGGCTTAACTGAAAACAGCTTAAGAAGTGCTCCTGTTTCCAGCTCTCAGGTATCCAGCTTCCAATGGGGTCCAACCCCCAAATAAATCCATTTTACCCTGTATAAAGCTTCAGAGGGGTAGCCGTGTTAGTCTGAGTCTGTAAAAAGCAACAGAGGGTCCTGTGTCACCTTTAAGGGCTTGTCTACACTACCGCGGTAGTTCGACGGCTGGCAATCGAACTTCCGGGTTCGATTTATCGCGTCTGGTGTGGACGCGATAATTCGAACCAGGAAGTGCTCGTCGTCGACTGCGGTACTCCACGTCAGCGAGAGGAGTACCGCGGAGTCGACGGGGGAGCCTGCCTGCCGTGTGTGGACCGCGTCTGAACCGCGGTAAATTCGAACTAAGGTATGTCGACTTCAGCTACGTTATTCACGTAGCTGAAGTTGCGTACCTTAGATCGAATTGGGGTGTTAGTGTAGACCAGGCCTAAGACTAACAGAAGTATAGGGAGCATAAGCTTTCGTGGGTAAGAACCTCACTTCTTCAGATGCAAGAAGTGAGGTTCTTACCCACGAAAGCTTATGCTCCCTATACTTCTGTTAGTCTTAAAGGTGCCACAGGACCCTCTGTTGCTTTTTGTATAAAGCTTGTACAGGGTAAACTCATAAATTGTTCGCCCTCTATAACACTGATAGAGAGATATGCACAGCTGTTTGCCCGCCCAGGTATTAATACGTACTCTGGATTAATTAATAAGTAAAAAGTGATTTTATTAAATACAAAAAGTAAGATTTCAGTGGTTTAAGTAATAACAGACAGAACAAAGTGAATTACCAAGCAAAATAAAACAAAACACGCAAGTCTAAGCCTAATACAGTTAAAAAAACAAAACAAAACAAAACAAAAAAAACCCTAAATGCAGGTAAATCTCACCGCCTAGAGATGTTCCAATAAGCCTCTTTTACAGACCAGCCTCCTTCTAGTCTGGGTCCAGCAATCACTCACACCCCTCTAGTTACTGTCCTTTGTTCCAGTTTCTTTCAAGTATCCTTTGGGATGGAGAGGCTATTTCTTGACCCAGCTGAAAACAAAATGGAGGGGTTTTCCCAGGGGCATATATAGTCTCTCTCTTGTGGGTGGAAACCCCTCTTTCCCCCTGTGTAGAATCCAGCTACAAAATGGAGTTTTGGAGTCACATGGGCAAGGCACATGTCCATGCATGACTCAGTTTTCTACAGGGCGTTCCTAGGAAAGCTCAGATGTGGATTGGCATCTATCAAGGTTCATTGTTAGCCAAGTACTCCCAATTACTTGAATAACCCCATCACACTATGTTGACCAAATTTGCCTTATGTGCTTTCTACAGCAAACATTTTAAATACAAGCATAGAGCCAATGCTCATAACTTCAGATATAAAAATGATACAAGCATATGAATAGGATGAACACATGCAGAAGAACATAACCTTTGCAAAGATATGTTACATGGCATATCTAGCATAAACCATATTTACACTCATAAGCATATTTCTATAAAGCATTATGGGGTGCATCACAGGAACCAGTGTGGCGGGAATGGGGATGGGGAGGCAAATCTGATAAGTAACCTTGGGGGCTGGAAAATCGACTTGGATGAGAAATGGGAGAGACTGAGAATGGAGGAAGAGCCCAGGGAGAGAGACTGGGACTGGAAGCCAATGGTGGGAGGGAGGGGAGAGACAGATCAGACAAGAAGCCAGGAGTGGGGAACTGGGACTGGCTGGGCAAAGAGACTGGGATGAGAACTGAAGAGTGGAGACTGGGACAGGAGCCAGGGGTGGGGAAGACACACAATTGGGACAGGTTGGAAGGGGTGGAGCAGAAGGAGTCAAGCTTGGGGGATACGGATAGAAGAGTCTGTGTCCACTAGAGCACGCTCTCCTTCAGTGTCTGGAACGGAACCCAAGATTCTTGAGTCTCACCATTCCTCTTCTGCCAGAAAATATCTGAGGAACCCTGTAGCAGAGAGTGCCTATATGTACACTTGCAACTGCGGGTATGATTCCCAGCTCGCATGGACATACTCGTGCTAGCTCTCATCAAGCTAGCATGCTAAAACTGCAGGGTAGCCATGGTAGTACTGGCAATGGTAATTGGTGGCATGGGGTAGCTGCCCTAAGTACATATGCACAAAGTCCAGGTGGTTTTGCACTCAGGGCAGCTAGCTCAGGTAGACGCTTGCCGCTGCCAGAGGTACCACCGCTACACTACAATTTTTAGCATGCCAGCTTGATGACAGCTCATACGAGTATGTCTACACAAGCGTGGAGCTCCAAGTGTCGACATTCCCTATGTGTCTCATCCCTATCTGGTACTGGTCCACAGAGAGAAAACGTACTATTGCTATCAGTTATTCCATTAGCTCAGATAACAGAAGTTTATGTGGTGTATCTAAAGGTTCCAACCTTGCTGATGAGGCCACAAGATGGAATTTCTGATTTTTCAGTTTTGCTTTTTTAAAAACCTAGGAAACTACACACACAAAACAAAGACTCCTAAAAACAACAGCCTCCTTTACTACAGCCCTGATTCATACATTCTGTGCACTGAATGAGGCAGGGGGTCTTATGGAAAACATACTATGTGATCAGGTAATTAAAGACTGTATGATGATGCATATTCACAAGGGGGCCAAATTAAGGTTGCATAGGCAACCTTAATAATGGCATTTCATAACTTTTCAATGCTTGATTCTACAATTTTAATAATGCTCTTTAATTATCTAATACAATAATAATTAAAAATCACCATTTTGTTAATTGGCATTATGAAATGAAGGGGGTTTTAAATCTGACTAAAAATATTTTCATACTTGTGCCATTTAACTACAGTAGGATTAGTGAAATTATAACTTATTTGTAACCACATTCTCTTTTAGAAACTTTCAATAATTTCTGTGAACATTTATTTTTACCATTTGTATATATAAAAAGAATGGCACATGAGAAACATTAGCTATAAGCAATGAGAAAGACTTAATTACATTTTAATTATGGAGAATTATGTTACATTAACCATAATTTCTATCAGTAACCACAGGGTGGCATTCATGTTCTTTGCTATCATATTAATGACTAATGGATTACAAGGTCACTTTGCGTGGTAAATATTCTGAAGACCCTTTCAAATGAGATTCTCTTTCTGATTTCTTCCATTACTGCTGATTGTAACACGGTGTGCACGCACCACCACAGCACCTCCTGCTGGTCATCTGGGAATTAGCTTTATACCAGCCTCGGAGCGCCTGAGCCTGGGGACTCACCAGGCCAGAGCGCCTCAGCTCTGCCTGGCCTTCCCCAGCCCTGCTCTGCCTCAGGTACCCTGCTTACTTTCCCAGGCAGCCTAGTCCTCTCTGTTCCCCAGCTGGAGCAAGAGTCTCTTCTCCCACTCTCTCAGCCTGTCCTTTTTATCAGGGTCAGCTGTGCCCTAATTGGGTGCAACCACACCTGTGGCTGACTACCCAAGCAGCCTCCCTTGGCTGCTTTTAACCCCTTTCTGACTGGAGTGGGGTGACCACCCCGCTACTCTGATGAATTGCAGAACTTACCACATCCCACCTGCACCTGATTTTGCTTACTGTAAATCTGATTCCTGACCTGAGATATCTTGGCTTATTCCATCAGCTGGCCTCATTTCAATTGTTCTCATTCAAAGAATCTAATGAAAGTTACCATGATGCCGTGTTAGTATTCATTTCAACCAAGCTATCATTTTAAGATTTTCAGGGTACCTTTCATACAGATATGTGATTGAATAGTAACTGGTAAACACTAAATTGCATATCAAGTAGCATAGCTCACCCCAGTGGCTTGCTAAACCTTCACTGGGCTTGTATTTGAGGCTGTGAAAGTAACTATTTAATATTTAACCATCTCTTTGATCTTGTTTTAAAAATTTATTTACCCAAGGAAGTTTAGCTCAGATAGAACATCTGCTTGTCAGAGAGAGCCTCCTCTTTTTTTAACCCCCTCTTACAGTAAGAATAATCAAGACACAAGGAAGTTGGATGTTTTATAATTCTTTTTTAAAAAATATAGGGCTTGACTCTCCTTTTACTTACACAGGTAAAAGTCAGAAGTAACTCTACTGAAGCTGGTGGAACTACAGCAGTATAAAAATGGTGCAACAGAGCAGAATCTGGCCCATAGTTGCATTTAATGATTAATTGTGAATGAATCTAAAAAGCAAAATTACTACATTTTTAGATTGTTCCTGTTTTGTTGCATATCTGTTTGGGTAAAACACATTTTCGGTTTTGCCAGTTTGTTTCCAAGGATACCACTGAAAAGATATCAGTTGTTAACGGTTGTACTGAAGAGACAAAGAGAAAGCATTAACAAAAGGAGCCTGATGCTCCACTGCCCTGCATCCTGTGTGGTCATTTATGCCCTGGTAAAGGTGCTGCAAAGTGCTACCAGTTCAGAATGGTATCAATTTATAGCTACTTTGCACAGGTGCAAATGATCACATTAGATATGAAGCAATGGGGAATCATACTCTACATATTCACTCTGTCTAGATCTTTGTTATCTTTTCAATGTGGTTTTTAAATAATAATAAAAACCTAAACATCCAGAGAGAGAAATAAAATACAAGTTTAATTTATTACCCCATCAAGGTCAGCCTGGGTAAGAACCAGTCTGGAGAAAGAAGAAGAGGATTTTTTCCCTCCAAAAGGGGGAAAAATGGGCAACATATTTCAGATTCAAATATTTTGACATTTATTTAATGTTTTACTTGGCAGGTGCAGGTGTAGTAGCAGCACACACACATCCTTCAAATTCCTTTTAATACTAACTGGTTTAGTACACCTCTGGAAAAAAACCCAGAATGATGTATAGCTTATTGGCTTGATATAGTAATTACTGGTTGACATTTGTGGCCTGTGTTATGCAGGAGATCAGAATAGATAATTGTAATGGTCCCTTCTGGCCTTATAATCTATGAAAGCTCATCTGGTTGTGTGTGTTCAGTTACAAAATTTAAACTTTGACTATGTTTCAAGGCTGGCTAAGATTCACATAACTTTTGATCACATCTGGGTTGATATATGCTCTTGCAACAAAATGAAGTAAAATTAGTGGAAGTGGCTGGTTTCAACATGAAACTAGGAGGAAATCTGAAAATTTGACTGAGTTTTGCTTTGAAACACTCAGCTAATTTGAAACCAGAGAAACTTAGGTGAAGGCAGATCTGAACCTAAGCAATTTGCAATGTAATTAAATGTTCACACAAAACTCCACAATCCTAATCTGCCACCTTTTATATTTCTCTATTTGATATACCACCTATGATGCTGTATGATTGGAACATGACCATTTATATCATTAACAGTGCCACTATTAGACAATTGCAACAAATCTTGTACAAAGTATATCATGTAAGGTGTCAATGGAAAAAAGTTATGATTTGATGAGTATGATTATCTTCTTTATATGTATCATTTTTGTATCTGAAGTTATAGATATTATGAACTGGCATCCTACATTACAGTAGAACCTCAGAGTTATGAATACCAGAGTTATGAACTCATCAGTCAGCCACACACCTCATTTAGAACCAGAAGTACAGTACTGTGTTGTAAACTACTAAAAAAATAAAGAGAAAGTTTAAAAAAAAAAGATTTGACAAGGTAAGGAAACTGTTTCCGTGTTTGTTTCATTAAATTAAGATGGTTAAAAAACAGCATTTTTCTTCTGCATAGTAAAGTTTCAAAGCTGTATTAAGCCAATTTTCAGTTATAAACTTTTGAAAAAACCATAATGTTTTGTTCAGCATTACGAACATCCTGCATTCCCGAGGTGTTTTTAACTCTGAGGCCTTGGCTACACTTGCAAGTTAGAGCGCATTAAATCATCCCTGGGCGCCCTAATTCCGGAGGTGTGCACACTGGCAAGGCACGTAGAGCACCCAGACTCTGCGGCTGGAGTGCCCCTGGTAATCCATCTCCACGAGAAGCATAAAGCTTGCTGCGTCCCGGCTGGAGCACCACGATGCCAGTGTGGGTGCACTGGTCTATTAATGCACTTTGATTGGCCTCCAGAAGTGTCCCACAATGCCTGTTCTAGCCACTCTGGTCATCACTTTGAACTCTACTGCCCTGCCCTCAGGTGACCAACTGTCAGACCTGCCCTTTAAATTCTCTGGGAATTTTGAAATTCCCCTTCCTGTTTGCTCAGCAAGGCGTGTAGTGCTCTCAGCGCCTCTTTCCAGGTGACCATGCCTCCATAAGCCAGGTGATCCCCAGTATGGAGCAATGGAGAGGTGCTGGACCTCATCAGTGTTTGGAGGGAGGAAGCTATCCAGTCCCAGCTGTGCTTCAGTCGTAGGAATTATGATACCTACAGGCAGATATCAAGGGCCATGATAGAAAGGGGCCATGACCAGGACGCAGTGCAGTGCAGGGTTAAAGTGAAAGAGCTGTGGAATGCCTACCACAAAGCGCTGGAGGCAAACTGCAGCTCCAGTGCTGCCCTCACAACCTGCCAGTTCTACAAAGAGCTGGACGCAATACTTGGGGGCGATCCCACCTCCACTGCGAAGAGCACCATGGACACTTCAGAGGCCATAGCAGCCCATAGTTCAACAAGGCAGGAGGAGGAAAGCGGGAGTGAGGGTGCTGAGGAGGAGGTGGGCCCAGAGCCAAAGGACAGTCCGGCATCCCTAGATGCATGCAGCCAGAAGTTGTTTTCAAGCCAGGAGGAAGGTAGCCAGTCGCAGCAGACGGTGCTTGGGGAAGAACAAACAGCAGAAGAGGTGCCCGGTAAGTGGCTTTTACTTTGGGAAGGTAGTTGTTCAGTGTGGGCTCTTGGGGCAAGGAGGGTTGCAGAAAGAAGGGTTAGGGCTGCGTGCATGCCTAGATGTGGAATAGGGCATTGATGTGCTCTCTCACATTGGGGTAATCGGCCTCAGTGATCTCATTGAAGGTCTCATGCAGAAGCTGGGCAATCTGCTTGCGCAGGTTCCTTGGCAGAGCTACTGTGCTCCTTGTCCCAGTAAGGCTAACATGTCCGCGCCACTGTGCTGTGAAGGGCTGGGGGACCATTGCTGCAAACAGGCAAGTTGCATAAGGACCAAGGCGGAAGCTGCATTGTAGTAGAAGACCCTCCCTTGCTTCCCAGGTCAGCAGCAAGATATCTTCCAGGACGAACTCATCCTGTGGAAAATGTGGGGACAGAGTTCAGTATAGGGGCCCCCTGCAGCTGTTGGCTTTCCCCAAGGCACAGAACCCCAGAGGACAGTACGGTCCTGAAACAATCAGTCTCCCTTGCCCCTGTGCTTACTCACCATTTTGGGGCTCCTGTGGGTTATGTGTGCTTGCTTTAGGACAGGCTCTTTCTCTTATTGTGTACACTGTACTTGTCTTTAAGTTCAGCTGAATCATTGCTCTGGCTAGTGTCAACAATACTGCCTCTGTTAAGTGTTGCATTTTGGCTTTACAGATGCAACCTTGAGATTCCAGCTGTCCTTGTTATCAATGGCCAAAACGCTGCAAAGAATCAGGAAGTGACCGTGAAGAACCAAGGAGGACTTTCTGCATGAAGTAATGCAGCAGTTCCTTACTGAAAATCAAAAAGTACAGGAGTGGCGGGAGACTGAAAGGAGGCTCTGCCAGCAGAATGCGGATCGCTGGCACCAAAGCATAGAGCAGCTCCTATGCATTATGGAGCGCCAAGCAGACTCAATGCAGGCGCTCGTAGCACTACAGACAGAGCAGATCCGCGCCCACCCGCCCCTGCAGCCTTTGTCTCAAAACTCATTCCGTTGTGCCCCCATGTCACTACCAACCCACTTCCCCCAACATACGGTTTCTTATCGCCACCAGCTGCCTCCAACACCTGTAGCTTCACCACACGTCCCTGCAAACTACGACCCTTACCTACTGCACTCAACCCCCATCACCATGCAATTTAGCCAGCCTGAAGTGCAGCACTCATTGCATGGCACTTCAGACAGGAAGGCTGAATGTGATAACAGGACATATGCAAATCTGTGATTGTCCCATTCCCCACCCTTCCCTCATCCCACACAGCACAGATGTGTCATGCTCTTTCTGTTTCCCCAGCAGTTGTGTTTCTTTTCAATAAATGAATTTTTTGGCTTTGAAAACATTCTTTATTGCATTAAGTAAAAGATACCATAGCCCAGGAAAGCAACAGATACTGCATCATACATAGCAAACACAGATCAGAGAATATCAGGGTTGGAAAGGACCTCAGGAGGTCATCTAATCCAACCCCCTGCTCAAAGCAGGGCTAATCCCCAGACAGATTTTTGCCCCAGATCACTAAATGGCCCCCTTAAGGATTGAACCCACAACCCTGGGTTTAGCAGGCCAACGCTCAAACCACTGAGCTATCCCTTCCTACTAGTATGAGAACCACTGCACATCACTCCCGTGCAGGGCACCAAACATTACTGGTGGTTTTCAGCATCGAATTGCTCCCTCAAAGCAACCCCAATCCTTACAGCCCCACGCTGGGCCCCTCTAATAGTCCTGGTCTCTGGCTGTACAAATTCAGTCTCCAGGTGTTGAACCTCCAAGGTCCATGCCTGAGTGAAGCTTTCAACCTTCCCTTCACAAATGTTATGGAGGGTACAGCACGTGGCTATAACTATGGGGATGTTGTCATCGGCCAGGTCCAGCTTCCCATACAGACAGTGCCAGCGGCCCTTTAAATAGCCAAAAGCACACTCAACAGTCATTCTGCACTGACTCAGCCTGTTGTTGAACTGCTCCTTGCTGCTGTCAAGGCTCCCTGAGTAGGGTTTCATGAGCCATGGCATTAAAGGGTAAGAAGGATCTCAGTGGGCATTTTGACTTCCCCTACAGTGATCTTCTGGTCTGGGAAGAAAGTCCCGGCTTGCAGCTTCCTGAACAGGCCTGTGTTCTGAAAGATGCGTGCTTCATGCACCTTTCTGGAACAGCCTATGTTAATGTCCATGAAATGCCCACAGTGATCCACAAGCGCCTGGAGAACCACAGAGAAATACCCCTTCCGATTTATGTACATGGAGGCTAGGTGGTCTGGTGCCAGAATTGGAATATGCGTCCCATCTATTGCCCCTCCACAGCTAGGGAAACTCATTTGTGCAAAGCAAGCCATAATGTCAGGCATATTACCCAGAGTCATGGTTCTTCTGAGCAGGGTGAGATTAATAGACCTGCAAATTTGCATCAACACGATTCCAACGGTTGACTTCCCCACTCCAAACTGGTTAGCGACCAATTGGTAGCTGTCTGGAGTTGCCAGCTTCCAGATTGCAATAGCCACATGCTTCTCCACTGGCAGGGCAGCTCTCAATCTCGTGTCCTTGCTCCGCAGGGTAGGGGCAAGCTCAGCACACAGTCCCATGAAAGTGGTTTTCCTCATCCAAAAGTTCTGCAGCCACTGCTCGTCATCCCAGACTTTTGCATGATGATGTGATCCCACCACTTAGTGCTTGTTTCCCAAGCCCAAAAGTGGCATTCCACTGTGGTGAGCATGTCCGTGAATGCCACAAGCAATCTTACATGTCATATGCATTATGCAAGTCGACATTATCATCGTACTCCTCACTGTCACTTTGTAGCTTAAGGAGTAACTCGACTGCAATTCGTGATGTGCTGGCAAGACTCATCAGCATATTCCTCACAAGTTCAGGATCCATTCCCGTAGACCGAAAGGGAAGACAGACCACACAAGACAAAAACGGTTGAAAGATGGTGCCAAATGTGGACGGAAGCACAGGGATTGCTGGGATGGGAAGTGATGCATCACCGGGCATTGGGACAGGACCCAGGATGCACCGCAACTCCCCTCTTCCTTCCCACAAGCCACAGCACCAGAATGGGAAGAGGTGCTCTGTGAGATAATGCACCGCTCCCAATGCTGCTGCAAGTGCCGCAAATGTGGCCACGCCACTGTGCTTGCAACTGACAGTGTGAACACACAGCAGCGCTTTCCCTGCTGTGTTCTCCGAGGGCTGGTTTAACTCCAGGCACTCTACATCTGCAAGTGTAGCCATGCCCTGAGGTTCTACTGTATATGCTGTATTCCTGAGTAACACCCACCAGGTAAAATCTACCTTGAAGCCAGACAGCACATTGTGAATGAGCTATTCAAGTTGATGACCCATCAAAGAACACGTAGCTCTCACAATGGGCCATCGAAGAAGCTAGTCCCTACCCAATGAGCCTTCTTGTGGACACTTTAGCCAGAATACAGGTAATGGCTATTCCTGTGAGTCAAAGCATGCAAGGATATGTGACTTGCTCATACGACCCTGGACTCCATCTTGTGCCAGTAATTTTCCACAAACTAAGACTGAGAGCATTCCTTCCACATGGGAAAAGGTATAAAAACCCTGGAAGCACCTCCATCTTGCCTTTTTCTTGCTCTGATCTCTGGACTGTGACTTACACTAAAAGGAGAATTCCAATCAATGGACTGAGGACCTTAATGCAATCTTTTAGAAGTTATCAGAGATTTTACAAGACAGTGATTTATTCCATCACTGCTTCAAACCTAATACAAGAACTCTGCAATATTTGTATGTATTTTATTTCCTTAACCATTAACCATAAATAAAACTTTAGATATTAGATACGAAAGGATTAGCAACAGTGTGATTACTGGGTAAGATCTGAGCTATATATTGACCTGGCTATGTGGCTGATCTTTTGGGATTAGAAGGACCCTTTGATTATATTGGTTTTTAATAACCACTCATCATAAAATCTCATGTCTTGGTGGTGAAACAAGTGCTGGAATGCCTAAGGAGACTGCATTTTTGCACTTCTTGTTAACCAGTGTGGTGAGACAGAAGTTTATTTTTGTTACTGGATTGGTATATCTGATGGTAGAATAACCACCAGTCTGGGGTGTATTTGCCCTATTTCTCAGCAGTTCATCCTGAATTTGGCATCCTCAGCTGTGACTGTCTACTCAGGGGATTTAAAGAAAAATGAAATTCCCACCATTTCAGCTGAGCTATTATGTATAATGCTTCAAAGGCTTCCAGAGCTTACCAACATGTTAATTAAACTTATTCTTCAAAAAGAACAGGAGTACTTTTGGCACCTTAGAGACTAACAAATTTATGGAACATATATTGAGGAGATATATATACACATACAGAGAACATGAAAAGGTGGGAGTTGTCCCACAGGTCAGTCATTGAATGACCAGACAGGTTAAAGTGTGTATCTACCAATGTGATATATGCCATCATTTGCCAGCAATGCCCCTCTGCCATGTACATTGGCCAAACTGGACAGTCTCTACGCAAAAGAATTAATGGACACAAATCTGACATCAGGAATCATAACATTCAAAAACCAGTAGGAGAACACTTTAACCTGTCTGGTCATTCAATGACAGACCTGCGGGTGGCAATTTTGCAACAGAAAAGCTTCAAAAACAAACTCAAACGAGAAACTGCTGAGCTGGAATTGATATGCAAACTAGATACAATCAACTTAGGCTTGAATAGAGACTGGGAATGGCTGAGCCATTACAAACATTGAATCTATCTCCCCATGTAAGTATTCTCACACTTCTTATCAAACTGTCTGTACTGGACTATCTTGATTATCACTTCAAAAGTTTTTTTTCTCTTACTTAATTGGCCTCTCAGAGTTGGTAAGACAACTCCCATCTTTGCATGCTCTCTGTATGTGTATATATATATCTCCTCAATATATGTTCCATTCTATGCATCCGAAGAAGTGGGCTGCAGCCCACGAAAGCTTATGCTCAAATAAATTTGTTAGTCTCTAAGGTGCCACAAGTACTCCTGTTCTTTTTGTGGATACAGACTAACACGGGCTGCTACTCTGAAACCTGTTATTATTCTTCAAATGAACTGTTGGTATTACTGATCAATTTTTTCCACCAAAATACCCTAGTTTAGATACATCTATGTATAATGTAACTGTGATCAAAGCAATGGAAACAAGCCAACACACAAATCGCACTGGATGTCATTACTGACTATCAGCAAGTGCAGAGGGAGGAGGCTGGGGTCAGCAGGAAGAACAAACACCAGCCAAGGAAAACTTAGTCAATCAGGGATATCATAGATAAAGCACTGGGTCTGGAAGGGGCCAGCAGCAGAAAAAGCCTGAAAACAGAATGTGTGCAGGAGATGGTGGCTACATCAGCCAACAAACTGCCTGGTTGGGAGCTCATCCTAAGAATGCCAGCACTGGAAGGAGATGAGGAAGCAGCAGTGGAAGAGAATCAGCAGAAGCCAAGGAAAACAACTCTGCTCTAGGAACTTCAGAAAGCATCCCTTCCACATAGTTTTGAGGGATACCAGTTAGTACACAGATTTTGCAGGAAATATGAGGAAAGCAGTTGAGAAAGCATCAGAAGAAAGGGGAATAAATGGAAGGCTCAAACATCATGGGATATATGAAATATCTTACAGGATTTGAGGTCTGCTCCTTCCATCATCCAGAGATATTTAGCAATGCTGTGCTCCCCAGCATTCCTATGGCCACTCTATTACAGAGGTATCCATAGTTGCTTACTAGATGGGAACTGGCAAACTGGGAAGCAAACTGTGACATTCTATACCTTGGGGGAGCATCCTGTAACCCCCATATTCCTCATTTCTATATAATCATGATCTTACATATAAAGCATGCCTTGTAAGGTATCAGGGGAAAGGTTATGATCTGCTGAAAGTCATTTCTCTATCATATATGTATATCATTAATACATATGAAGTGATGAGAATTGTGCTGTATGGTCGTCACTAAAACATGCTGTAAGTTGGGGAATCAGCCAGATATTAGCTCCCTGGAGGCAACAGCAAGGAAAGTAACCAACATGTCAAACAACTCATCAACAACCATTGTCCAGCAAGACAGCTACAATTCATTGACTCACCTGCGTGAGGCCACACCAAGGGAATTGCTCAACCTTGCCTGGATACTCAGTAATGCCCCTAGACATGCCTGTGCTTGTGCTCCCCAAGCACGTAGGACTGAGGGTATAAACAGAACACAGTGGCCATATGCTGAGCCTTTCTCCTTCACCCACCTATGCTGCAAGCAACAAGGACACTCTGAAGACTCCAACTGAGGGGACTGGCCCAGATTTCAAGGGTAAAATCTGTGTACTATGAGCTCCAATATCCACTGGGGTGAGAAAAACTGCTTAACCTAGATGTTGTCCAGTCTAATAGGGTTGAGAGTTTAGACTGTGTACTTATATTCTATTTTCTTTTGGTAACTGACTTTATGCCTAACACTTATAGTCACTTAAAATCTATCTTTTGTAGTCAATAAATTTGTTTTACTGTTTATCTTTACCAATGAGTTTGCCTGAAGTGAATGGTAAATGTGCTCAGGTTTTACAAAGGCTGATGTATGTCCACTTCCCATTGATAAAGTGGTGAACCAATTAATACATTTGCAGTGCTCATCTTAAGCAGTGCAAGACGGTATATTCCTGAGGTACAGTGCTGGGAGCTGGGGGGATTTGGCTGGTGCCTTTCCCTGTGTGATACATGAGTGGCTCTGGGAGCATTCATGCAATCTAGATGGGTGTTGGGTCTCCACATGGAGTTGTGCTGACTGATAACAGCACCTGGAGTGGTTTGCTGCTGGTCACTAGCAAGGCATTGTGAGAGAGAGCCCAGGCTGGAGAGAATTAAGGAGGCACAGTGTTCCCACAGTCCCAGGCTGCAACTTGGGGAACCCATCACACAAGCATTACCTTGTCACAGGCCATTTGCTTAGAGTCAGATCTAATATAGTGAAGGGAAAGGCTGCTGCTTTTAGCATTCAGTCAGAACCTCCCTGCTCCAGAGTTTCTAGAAACAGACATCTCACAATGTTGGCTATAGGGCTTCAATTTTTACTAGAGGAAAAGGCCCAGTTGTGAAACCCTTACTCATAATAATGAACACTTACTCACATAAGTAGTCCTATTAAAGGAAATATTGATCACACTACACATGTAAGTGCTCACCAACATGAGTAAGAGTTCTTCGAGTGCTTGTTCTTGTCCATTCCAATCAGGTATGCATATGCCGTGTGCACGCCAGCCAGAAGATTTTTCCCTTAGCAGCGTCCGTAGGGTAGGCCTGGGTGCCCCCTGGAGTCACGCCTTCATGGCACCCAATATAGGTCCCTGCCGACCCCCTACCTCCTCAGTTCCTTCTTACCACTGGAGCCGGCTAGCTGGAGCAACGGCTCTTGCTTTGCAAACTCTTTTGGCAGTGTCCTATTCAGTTTTGATTGTAAAATAGTGTAAATAGTTTGTTAGTTCGTAGTCATAGTTAGTTGTTGTAGTTGTTTTGATTCTTGGGGGGTTACCACCCCCCCCCAACGTTTCCCTGGTTCTGGGGTATTCCCAGGTCCCCAGGGTTCAAACTCTGCGAGGACTGTGGCAAGTTTATACCCAAGAATGACCCACATTCTTCTTGTCTGCGGTGCCTCAGGGAGAGCCACCAAAAGGACAAGTGCAGGATCTGCAAGCATTTTCATCCTAGGACCCTTAAAGACTTAAGATCCTGCTAATGGAAGCGGCACCCCGGCCACATTCCGACCTGGGGTCCACAGAACCTGTGCCGAGCACTTCCTCATCGGTCCGCAGTGCTCCAGCACCAATGGTGCATGAGCCAGTGCTGAGCAAGGACCCTAAGGTCTCATGGCACTGCCATGTCTCCGCCCATAAAAAAATCTCTTCGGTGCGGCACCGTTCTCAGTCTCTGGTGCCACAAAAGAAGAAATGGCCAGAGCAGGGTTGGTCTCCCCCTCTAAAGACCAAGGGACCTGAGCCTTGAGCCAGACCACCTCATCTCTCCAGCCCTCTAGGGTCTTGTTGACTCCTGCCCCGTCTGGGGTTCAGGTGAGGCTGAACCCTCAACAGTCCCCGGACCGCCAAGGTGATCACCTCCAGCTCCCCTTGATGCCGGAGGCATTTGAGGCAGCCAAGGACCTTATACACTTCATGGCGGTGTCCTCCCCACAGAGGAGAGACAAGTTGCCGGTGACTGCGCGGCCCCAGTTTCAATCAAGGGGCAAACCAGCAATGATGGTGTGCCAATCCCCATCTCCAGCGCACCTCTCCCTTACACTGCCCACCCATGCAGGGGTGCCACACTGGTCCCAAACCTCTCGGCACCGCTCTCTGACAGCCCAGAGTACCGCTCCTCAGTGGTCCTCCTACTCGGAGACCTTGGACGTGGAGGCGGAGTCCTATCGCTCTGATAGGACCAGGAGCAGGAGGTCCAGATCTTGCCACGACCACCAGCCCTACCCAGCACCATGGCCTCCACAGTGGCAGCTTTCAATGCAGTGGCCCTTTTGGACACACTGGGCGTATCACCAGAGCCAGGGACAGGCCCAGGGCCGAAGATCCAGGTCAGCATTGGTGTCCTTGGCATCCTTTGCCCCCACACAGGCACCACCGGCACCACCGACAGAAGTGCTGACACTGCTGTTCTCCCCTACAGCTCTGGCACCGACCTGCCCATCAGCGGCACCACTTGTGGCTACAGCATTGATACCACCGGCGTCGATTATATCAGCACTGCCGGCACCAACAACTTCAGCACCGCCTGCCTCGGCACTGATATTTCCACCCACAGAGACCCCAGCACCACAACCTTTGGAATACCACGTGCCGCGAGACCTACAGGGTACTGAAGGGAGTGAGCAGGGTCCGCTGCCAGGCCTCTCCTCCTCATCCTCCTCAGATGAAGCTGTGGAGGGGACATCAACGGTCCCAGCTCTGGAGGATAACAGGATACTCCAGCAGCTCTTATGTTGAGCTGCCCAGAACCTGGGCATATGGGCGGAGGGAGGTGGTGGAGGAATCTGACCCAGTTGTCGACATCCTTACACTCTCCGGTCCCTCTCATATGACCTTGCCCCTAATAAAGACGATTACAGATACAACAAAAACCCTGTGGCAGACCCCTGCATCCCTGGCCCCTACGGCTAAGAGGAATGAGAGGCGATACTTTGTCCCTTCTAAGGGATATGACCATTTATACACCCATTTATACACCCCAGACTCCCTGATGGTTGATGCAGCCAATCAGTGAGAGCGCCAGGGCTACCAGGGCTAAGAATAGGGAGGCAAAAAGACTTGACCTTTTTGGCAGGAATGTCTATTCCACTGGGGGACTACAACTCCGCATTGCAAATCAACAGGCCATTGTGAGCAGATACGCACACAACACCAGCGCTGCGATGGCCAAGTTTGCGGAGCTGCTGCCACAGGACTCTCGCACAGAGTTCTTGGCATTGATGGAGGAGGGAAAGCTGGTCTCCCGAGATTCCCTATGGGTGGCATTGGACGGAGCAGATGCAGCCTCACACACAATGGCCATGAGGGTTGTAATGAGGAGGGAGTCCTGGTTGCAGGTCTCTGGCTTGCCCCATGAGGTCAAGCAAACAATCCAGGACCTCCCCTTTGAGGGTTCGGCCCTCTTTTCTGATAAGATGGATAGGACTCCATAGTCTGAAAGACTCAAGGTCACCCGTAGATCTTTGGGGCTCCATACACCAGCCACTCAAGGCATTTCCGGCCACAGCCTCCCTCTAGGTTCTACCACCCTCAGAACTGCCAGGACACTCCTCGTAGGAATAGTCTCAGCTTCTCTTTTCATGGCCACAAGTGTTACCTCCAGCCGGACATAGTGAGCTCAATCTTCCAATACTGGGGCTTTCCCCAAATAGACTTGTTCACCACAACGCAACAGAAGGTGTCAGCTATTCTGCTCCTTCCTGAATCACAGCCCTTGCTCCATCACAGATGCGTTCCTACTTCTGTGGGGAGGCCGTCTCGTATACACATTCCCGCCGGTTCCTCTTGTTCACAAGGTGCTCCTCAAAATCCATAGGGACCGAGCCCTAGTGATATTGATAGCTCCAGCCTGGCCATGCCAGCATTGGTTTACATTGCTCCTGGAAATGTCTGTGGCAACTCCGGTCACCCTACCACTTGTCCCAGACCTAATCATGCAGAATCACGTCCGCCTCAGGCACCCGAACCTCGACTCGCTCCACCTCACTGTGTGGAAGCTCCACGGCTGAACACGGTGGAGCTGTCCTGCTCTGATTAAGTCAGGCAAGTTCTCCTTGGCAGTAGAAAGCCCTCCACAAGGGCAACGTACCTTGCCAAGTGGAAGAGGTTCTCCGTCTGGTAGGAGCAGCACCGTCAGTCGCCAACACTCGCCATTTATATTGGACTACCTCCTCCATCTTAAGCAGCAGGCACTGTCCATGTCATCAATAAGGGATCACTTGGCCGCCATCCCACCTTCCATCTGGGCGCAGATGGTTACTCAGTCTTCGCGAACCCGATGGTCAGCCATTTCCTTAAAGGTTTCAACAGACTCATAAAGGGCATATGGCCTTTTGTAAGGCAGCTGCCTTGACTGCTTTCCCTCATGGAGTCTGATCCACAGGGAACCTATTGGAGAATACCCCAAACTACCAAACCCAATTCCAGAAACTTCTGGATGTGGAGTGCTAAATCCACCTAGTAACAATGACCCAGACACAACTCATTCCTACCCAGCCCCCTGCCATAGATCTCTTAAAGAGATATCCCCCTACTAGGCATGTGGTTTACACATACATCTAGGAACGAGGAATGTGGACTATGCTTACAGGATGTGGGATGCTATCCTGGGAAGCAGTGACTTGGAAAAAAGTTATGGGGGTCATGGCAGGGGTGTAGCCATGGGAGGGTCTGGGGGGGCCGTGGCCCACCAACTTAGCATCCAGGCCCACCCTACAGCCCTGGCTCTGCTCTGACCCCAGAGCTTGCCCCCCTCTGCCCACCTGCCCTGCCAGGGAGTGGGGTCAGGGTGCGGAGGCTTGTCCCGCTCTGCCTGCCCACCTAGCGTTCCTGCTGGGGACTGCGAGCTTGCCCCACTCTGCCCATCCACTCAGCGCTCCAGCTGGGGAGCAAGGTAAGGGCGCAGGGGCTTGCTCCACTCCACCCACCTGGCACTCCTGCCAGGGCCAAGCAGGTGGAGTGGAGCAAGTGCCTGGACCCTGACCCCCACCCACGCTGGAGCATTGGTGGGGCAGGTGGAGTGAGCAAGCCCCCATGCTCCCACCCTATGTCTTGGCAGGCGCGCCAGGTGGGCGGAGCGGGTGGAGACCTGGAAGCGCCCATTTTTCCGGGGCCCTGGAAGCACAAATTTTTCTGGGGCCCCAGGTTGGCCCAGTGGCTTGTCCGTCACTGGGAGGAGGGCAAGAGAACAGGCGGGCAGTGGCGGTAGAGGAGATCTTCAAAAAAGGTGGAGCCAGGCCTTCTGTGGGGTGATGGGAGATGGAAGGGAGCCGGGAGCAGGCTCCAGACACGCTGGAGAGCAGCATCTCCTCCTGGGGATGGGTGCACACCTGGGGCTGTAGGGGGTGGGGAGAGGTGCCCCCCCATTCTTCTTGCCCCCCCCATAATTGCCTGCCCACCCAAAATATCCCATGCTGGCTATGCCACTGGATCATGGTGGATAATCAGCTGAACATGAGCTTCCTGGGCAATGCTGTGGCCAGCAGGGCTAATGCAGTCCTTGGATGCATAAACAGGAATCTCAAGCAGGAGTAGAGAGGTTATTTTAGCTCTGTATTTAGCACTGGTGTGACCGCTGTTGGAATACTGTGTCCAGTTCTGGTGTCCACAGCATAAGAAGGATGCTGATAAATACAGTTGTGGACAGTTTATAGTTATCTATCTGAATGGGTGTGCAAGGGAGGGACAGTGCACCAGAAACCTCCCATTCGCCATCTTGTATGCCCTGTGCAGGTCTCCCTGACAGTTAGGATGACCAGACATCCCATTTTTAAAGGGACAGTCCCGTATTTAAGCCCTCCTGCAAGTGTCCCGACTTTTTCTTTAAAACGGGCAAATTATCCCATATTCTCTGTTTCCCCCACATCAGTACTGGTGGTTCCTGTTGCTGGCCAGATACATGCTCTCCAGACACCCATCCACCAGTGGTGAGTGGGTGGGGTCCAGTGGCCAATGAATGGGGTGGGTATGCAAGCCTGGTGGTGGGGCAAAGATGCAGCACGCAGGACTGGCCGCTCCCCGAGCAGGTCCATCAACACAATCCCTGCTGCATGTTGGCTCTCGTTTAGCAGAGCCGCACCCCCTCCATCCCATTTTCGGCCCATACTGGCTGCACACTGCGAGCTACGGTGGCTGATGAGTGCGGGCAGGTGCCAGGCAGCGGCAGGTTATGTGTCGCCTCTGCTGCTCACTCATTGGCCATTTACATGCTCCCCTCTCACTGTCCTCTCCCTGCTTTGCCCCTTAGCCCACACCCCCAGCCCTGCTGCTCCTCCATATTCCCTCTGGCTAGCAGGCTCCTTTTTCCCCCCACTGCCCCTGGCTGGGCCAGCGCTCCGGGAAAGCCCAAGACACTCTGGCCCAGGATGCTGGCCAGGAATAGTCAAGCCCTGCATTTGCCAAAGTCCCACTGTGACGTTCCCCTCTGGTATTATCTGGACCGGTGATCTGCTAGGTCACTCCAATCCTTGACTCTGGGAGCCAGCCTTACCCATATCTTCTGTGAGAACCTCCACTCCTGGGCTGTTCACACACAGCCTCTGGCATGTAAGCTGCTCCTTGGACACTAGCCAATATCTCTGGTCCCAGATACAACCCTAGGAACCTCTGTCTTGCAGTGTCCAGTTATGCCCGCTGGATGCTGCAAGCTCATATGAGTTCATCAATTTAACAAAGAAATTGATATGTGGGCTTGTTATCCCAAGGGGAGTCTCTGATGTGCTTTAAACCAAAGGCACTGCTTCAGGTAAAGCAAACAAACAAACAGATTTATTAACTACAAAGATTGATTTTAAATGATTATAAGTCAAAGCACAAGAAGTCAGATTTGGTCAAATGAAATAAAAGCAAAACACATTCTAAGCTGATCTTACACTTTCCATGTCCTTACAAACTTAGATGCTTCTCACCACAGGCTGGCTGGAAGGGGGTGACTCACTCGAGAGTACAACAGACCCTTTTGTTGCTCCCAAGGTCAGTGTCCTTTGTTCCTGTGAGGCTGGGCTGTGTTTGTCCCAAAAATGCCCTGCTGAGGTGTGACCTGCCTCTCTTCTCTTGGAGAGTTTTTGCCTGGGCTTATTTTAAGCCATGAAGACATATTTTCGGCCTCATAACTATATACATGAAATTACAACCTATAATATCACAATAACATTGCTGTAACAACAATTACTATAACATCACTATAACAACAATGCTCAGTTACATTGAGCCTTCCGAAGACACCCGACATGACAAACTTTGCATTGTATACCACACAATCATTTTACAAGGATGAACATGGGGGTACTGAGTGTTCCCCTGAGGTACAGAGCATCACACCTCCACAGTGCTGGCATGGGGAAGCCTCTCCATGCCTCAAGTAAGCTCTGGAGTGGTGGTGGTGTGGGGGAAGGGATTTCTAGTCTGTTTATGCCCTGACCCTGCAGGCTCCACAGCAGCCCCCCTAGCAGGGGCTTAGCACCCTCTTCACCCCACCCCCACCCTTGGTCCTGCCCCCAGGGAACATGGGGCTGTTCTGTCCTGTCCCTTTGGCACTGTCTCCCGCTAAGCCACCTCTCGGGCCAGGTTCGCTGAAGCCCCTGTAGTCATGTTCCCTGGGCCCTGGTGCACAATGCATCCTTAGGGCTTAACATCTTCCTGCCCACGCTGTAGCTGAGGGACAGGAGTCAACTGGATTATGCCAATGGCCAGCAGCAGCATGGAGGTGTTAGCAGCCTTTTGACACTGTGTGTGCAGGAAGAGACAAGCTGCTTCCAGCCACAGGGGTGGGGGGAGAAGAGATGAGCTCTGCAAAGACATGGGCAAGGTCATCCCTTCTCCCTCCTTCCATCCCCTTCCTCCCACACAGTGCCAAAAGGATGCTGCTGGCCACATTCTGGTGTGAACCCAGACAGAAATCTGGGGCGGGGGGGGCAGCATATGACTCTGCATGGCCCCCACCAGTGTACTCTCTAATTTTTCCCATGCATGTGGGGCCTGAATTTTGTTATGTGCACCAATATGGAGATGATGTGTCATACATCACCTCCACATTGGTGCACATAACAAAATTCATGTGGTGGGGGTGGGGCTGAGGGGTTCGGATTGTGGGTGGGGGTTCAGGGCTGGGGCAGAGGATTGGGGTGCCGGGGCAGGGTGAGGAGTGGGGCTTGTTGGAGGAGCGGGCTCTGGGGTGGGGCTTGTTACCAGATTTGCTCATTTATTAGGGTTACTCTTCTGCAGGGGGGGGGGGAGGTTCTGTAATTCTATCAATGTACTGCTTGTGTCACTTGTGTTCTCATACAGAGCTCTACTTCTCCCTGCTGCAAGTTCCCTCCCAGTGGAGCTATCCTGCAGGACCTAGGTTCCAAAGGGCTGGGTTCTTCCAGCCCCAGAATCAGACAAACAGCACACACACACGCACACACACACACACACACCAGAGTGCATCTGAGAGGACCAGGTTAATCCACATTCCCAAGCTGACCCCTTATATGTTCCTGGACTCAGCAGGCTGGGTTGAGTAGCATTTCCCTGTCTGTCATAGGCCCTTGGATTCAGCAGGCTGGGTTGAACAGCACCTCCAAGCTGCCACACTTATATGTCCCAGGTTCAGCATGTCCCTATCCCCACTTTCATGTTACAATTGTTCTGGTAGTAACCCACTTGATAAGCAAACCCCATGGGATTTTTGGGTGCTGCAGGGATCTTTTAGCTTAGGTACGAGGAGCATTTGCTGCAGAGCAAATGAGGAAGCCAAAAAACACCCACGAGTGGGAGAGAGAGAGAGAATAAGAGAGAGAAGCAACCAGCTTAGCCATGAAAGTTATTTATTGCCAGGTAATAACCATAGGGGAGCCAAACAAACAGAACAGTTATGATATTAAATGTAACTTAAATTTGATTATAACAGTCAGGTTTAGAAAACTATAACTGATCACAGAAATCAGGGTCAGAAGACTATACCTAGAGAGAGAGAGAGCTGGGTTCTCACCACTCAGTGAAGCTCAAATCGATCGGGGGTCTCAGGTGATAGCTGAGAATCTCCACTCCTGGAGTTATTCACACACAGCCTCTGGCATGTAAACTGCTCCTGGGATACTAGCCAATATCTCTGGTCCCAGACACAACCCTAGAAACCTCCGTCTTGCAGTGCCCAGTTATGCTATCTCACAGTAAAAACTACACTACATTATTTCTATAGCTGGTCAGAAACAGTTTTCCTATCCCACAAACATCTGAAAGGCAGGAATTTTTCCTGTCTCAAATCAGACAAAAAGTTGAAATCTTGAAAATATTTGTGAACTAATTTTTTTTTCTCATTTTGGGTCAGTTGAAACATTTTTTTTTCAATTTTGACTTTTTTACAGCCTAAATTTGTTGAACCTGCCCAATCCTCACAAATATTTTTGGTTTTGATGAATTAGCATTTTTGCCAAAAAAACAGTTAGTCAAAAATTCCCATCTTGCCTTACTTATAACATTAATGGAGCTCTTGAGATTCATGAACATGTGGTCAGCTTTGAGTCTCAAGGCAACTAGAAGATGATACTTTTCCAATGGTGAAAGTGATATGTACATCTTCTCCTGGTTATTTTTGATTTTAAGGCCAGGCAGTTTGGTTTATTTGTGGGGAATTGTGATATTTTCCTGAACCCAAGAATAATATGTAAGAAAATTTTTCATCCTTTTGATCACACATATGTTTGGTGAGGTAAATTTGTTTGATCCCATGTGCCTTTTGGATGAATCCAAGTTTTCATATTTTACATTATTTTTAATGTCTATATTGCCTTTGAAACAGTCATACAACACTATATACAATGGGACAACCTCTCAGTTGGTGCAATATGGAGCTGCCATAATTTCCATCCACTGAGGAGCTGGCCAAAAAAACCCCCAAAATATGGACAAGCAACAAAAAAACAAGTAAAACTAAGTTAGAGACTGCTAAATCATTTTTGTCTCTACTGCATGTCCTTAGTGCTCTCATGCACCTTTCATTTAAACATCTATCTTCCTTTAATTGATAAATTCTTCCCCTGTCACATACTTGAATATACTTTATAAATGTTTTCTATATTTCTTCTGCTTCAGCCTCAGAAGGTATGCAAGAGAGAACACCTCTTTCAATATTTATAATGTTAAGTCTATTTAAGGTTTGTACTATTCCCCCCCCCCCCATTTGGGGGACATTAAACTTCTATTCATGTTTTATTCTTTAGTCTTTCATGTCCCTGCAAGCTGATTAAAAAACCAGTTAGTCACAGGAGATAAACCCTCTTTATAGTGAGGAAAGAGTGAGAAGGTGTTTGTTTGTTTGTTCTTTGGAAGTTCTTACCTGATAGTAGGATTTAAAGTGCCAACTGATTACTCAGTGATTCCCCATAAATAAACAGTCATCTGTTCTTTAAATCAAAGGTAGGCTGTTTGCACTGTACATTACATGTTTCAAGTATGTAACAAATTATAAACATGGGATGTTGATGCTTCCTGCCCTTATTCTGTATTGTTCTGATCTGTATGTAGCTTTAGGTGAGGAAAGTATCAGAACTCAGTCTATCTGGCCCCAGAATGTAGAGGGCCATTTACACAGGAATTCTGGATCACAAAATAGTGAGAGCTTTGTTTTAGATTGTTCCTCCCTTGTGCTTCCAAAGTTAAGAGGTTAAAATAATCTCCTGTTTCTTTGTTTCTGACAGCATGATTCCAAAGGCTGTGAAGTCCATCTGTGGTAAAGCACTTAGCCACAGGCAATATGGTCTTGTTGCTTTTTACACTGCTTAGATGCTCCACAAGAGTGATAATAAGATTAGCTCCAAGAAACTAAACATTTGACCCCTGTCTTTGTTGCAATGTTTTATTCACTGGGGAAGTGTTAATTATACAACTAGATCCAGTAGTCTTTAAAAGCTTAAGTGCCAAAGGAAGTTGTATCTTCTCTAGGGGAAGCTTCTGCCCTTGGATAAACATACACAGTTGAAATAAATGGCATGAGAAGTATTTGGCCTCTAGCGATTATGTTTTGGGCTGTAAGAGAATATGCGCTTATGTTGAAGGATGAGTGTAAGCTAATGTCAGTGTTACATGTTTAACATAAAAGAACATTTTATTACAAATTTATTAGAAGAACGTTGTTTTCAAATGTTGTCCAATTCTTTTAAGAGAGATCTGAGAGACACATTGTAGGTCAGATTCTCAGTTCAGGTACCCTAGTGTAGTAGAGTACAAGGTGCTTAATTTGTGCCAGGGCTTGCCTGGGCTGAACCCTAGCACCTCTAGGCTTGGCAATTCAAGTCCCGGCACATCTGGGCTTGCTGCTATGAATGTAAAAAAAAATTGCTTGAGCCCTGGCACCTCTTTCATTACAAATTAAGCACTGAGAGTAGGGAATCAGTTCTGATATAGACCTGAACGGTGACATCAGCTATTTCCATTCTGTGCCAACACCACTACATAAAAGTACAAGCAAATGAAAAAGTATTTCCTTTATTTTCATTGCTACTATCTGAAGTGCCCAACAAAATGTAGCGTCACTGGAGCCATAAGGAAGGTATTTCAATTTCTCAAATATATATGCGTATGTTTGGTGCATTCTCCAGTAACAGAAGAGTGAGAAGGAAACTGGCTGAAAATAGCCATGATTTCTTCAGTTCTCCTGTTTCTGATTACTATAGTGTCACCTACTTTCACAATTTCATTGCAAGTTTCATGGTATTTGGTGTTTTCCTTAAAGCCCCAGCTCCTGGAGTCAGGTGATTACATGAGAATATCAGATTTGAAAAAACTTGGGTTTTTAAATCTGTTCTATGTGAATCTCAGACCAAGTTTGTCAAAAAGGATAACTAAAGTTCATCAGCTTTTCAAGTGTCTAGACTCACCTTCCTCCATTCCTGTCTACACTGAAAATACATTATCTTACAAATCCTGAAATTATGTCCACGAGTCATTAGTTATAAGCTACGTTTTGAAAAAGTAGATTTAAAATGTCTTCTTATGCAATGTTGGGTTTGACCCTATGCCTGATATTCTTCATAGAGATATGCTTATGTTATGAATATGGCATAACTAAGATGTGTTTTAGGGTGAGAATTTGCTACTATTAACCAGTTAATTTAGTGGATTAAGTTTAGTTTGCATGTTTTGTTTTATTTGCTCAGTAATCTACTTTGATCTGTTGGCTATCCCTTATGATCACTTAAAATTTATCCTTTGTAGTTAATAAACTTGTTTTGTTTTCTAAAACCCAGTTTGTGCAATTCATAACTGGGGCAGGGAGGGCAAAAAGCTGTGCATATCTTCCTTCACATTGAGGGAGGGAGCAAATTTTGTGAGCTTATGCTATACAGTTTTCTGTGCAGCACAAGACAATACAATTCTGGGTTTACACTCCAGAGGGGGAGTTCATTTGAATGCTGGACAATTTCCTAGATGAGTCTTCCCATCCAGAGCTGATTGCGGACTCTGTGTGATTCTACACTTGGCTGTTTCCCTACCGGCGTGTGTGCTGGAGGAGGCCGGAGAGCCTGGCTCAGCAAAACAGTGTAAGGGAGCCCAGGCTGGTAAAGCAGGCATGCTCAGTGAAACTCCAGTACATCAGGTGACACTCTGGAAGGGAGGGGGGAGAAGAGTCCAACCTGTCACAGTGGCGCAGCAAGCAGGGTCATGTGCACAGCTTATTGCTCTGAGACACTGGTGGTGATTTTAAGTGAGTTTTAAGTGTGTTGGCTAGAGAACAGACAAAGTGGTTACTGGTTTGTTATTTTCTGTTTGCTTATTTAGCGCAAGGGAGGTAGGGACAGGAAAAGTAGGGAAATGAGTGAAAGTGAAGCTACCAAAAAGTTGGAGCTTTTGCAGATGAATTTGAACACCAAGCATCTATTAGGAATAAATCACAGGCAGAGGGGTTTGAGTTTGGTGGGAAGCAGGATTCTCATTTTACCCCATAAAAGAAGGAGGATGGATGGGAGGATGGATGGGAGGCTGGACGCTCACCTGCCCAAGTTCATTCCTCCAGTCCTCATCCCAGATCTCCTGAAAAAACACCTTTTGGGCTCTTCTGCTATCATTGTAAATCCACTGAGCACCTGAGGAATAAATGCCCTCTGCAGAATGGGAACAGGCAGCAGGCAACTCATGGAAATGCTGCTACCCAGAGCACAGAGGAACCTCAGGCAATATCATACAGGGTTTGTAAAAATAACCACTGCATGGCCTGGCAAGAAGCACATAAAGGCTGTCAGAATTAATGGCAAAAAGCACCCTGGATGGAGAGATACTGGTGCAGAAATTTTTATGGTCAGGAGAGACCATGTTCAGGAGAAAGACATACTGCCAGGACAGATGCCAGAGCTTTTGTTAGTAGGAGGTCACAAAATCCTTGTGCCTTTGGCTAAAATGCACATGGAAACTGAGAATTTGCAAGCTGAATTAATAGTTGCTGCTGTTTCCCATAATCCAACCCAAATGTTATTGGGGAACAACTTTTTTGATGTGACTGAGGCTATCTAGGGGTCTGTCAGCAGCAAGGAGGAATCTTCTGCTAAAGAGCCAGAGGGAAAGAGTAAAGTCACAGAAACTTCTGGGGAAATGGTTGAGTGCCTCTTTAATCCCTCTGCAGCAGTGAAAAGCAGTCTGCTGCCAGAGGTGGGTGTGGTTGAGACCAGCTCTTACCCGGTGGCTAAAGACAGGCTTTTCTCCAGGTGGGAAGGGAAGTTTTTGCCTGTCTGTGTGAAGACTATCCAGGTTGCTGGCTGCCAGCTAATTGAAGTCAAGAAAGGGACAGACCTCACTCTAGAATGCATAGGGAGATGTGTCCTAGAGGGAAGCCCAGAGGAGGGTGGTGGAATCCTAGAGACCACTGCAGTGGGTGAGGTTTCCATGAGCTATGTAACTGGAGGCAAACCCAATTTGAAGAGGGAGGAGGATACAGCACTTACCAGTGAAAGGTCTGTTAGCTGTGAATCCATAGCTGAACAGGGGATAGATCCCACTCTAGAGAGCACAGAGGTGTGTGCCTTAGAAGGGGATCCAGAGAAGGAGGTTAAGAAGGGAGTTTGCTCAGGAGAGATTTGCCAAAGAGAATGGTGTAACTGACCTCCCGGAGGGAAGTAGTCACACAACTGGCCTCTTGGAAACAGAGAGAGGGGTGACAGAGGTCACCCCAATCCAGTTCCCACTTTTGCAATATGTTGTTCCTGATGTACTTGTGAAAACTAACTTTGTCTCTTTAAGGCAGGATGAGGGTCTTTCTAAGAACTGGTGTGTCAGTGAAAATGCTATTGATTCACTTGACAAAGGGGAGGAGGCAGCCATTTCTCGGGCAAGTAAGCACCTCCCAATAGCTAGGCATAAGTAGCTGAGTAATGGGAGTGAGAACCACAAAGAAACCCCAGGAGGGAGGGTGGATTCTTTGCACAGGCTTAGCTCTGGAAATGAAATGCAACTCCACAGGGGGAGAGCAGTAACATGCAAGGTCTCCTTACACTCTTTCCTCCATTGATCACTACCCGTTGAGCCCGACCATCTGGCCAGCTTTCTATCCACCTTATAGTCCATTCATCCAGCCCATACTTCTTTA
The DNA here is from genome assembly GCF_002925995.2 of Terrapene triunguis. NCBI lineage: Eukaryota > Metazoa > Chordata > Testudines > Emydidae > Terrapene > Terrapene triunguis. The sequence continues at coordinate 264,113 of NW_020664476.1, read as the reverse complement.
ACTTGCTGACAAGAATACTGTGGGAGACCGTATCAAAGGCTTTGCTAAAGTCAAGGAATAACACATCCACTGCTTTCTCCTCATCCACAGAGCCAGTTATCTCATCATTGAAGGCAATTAGGTTAGTCAGGCATGACTTGCCCTTGGTGAATCCATGCTGACTGTTCCTGATCACATTCCTCTCCTCAAAGTGCTTCAAAATTGAATCGTTGAGGACCTGCTCCATGATCTTTCCAGGGACTGAGGTGAGAATGACTGGTCTGTAGTTCCCCAGATCCTCCTTCTTCCCTTTTTTTAAAGATGGGCACTACATTAGCCTTTTTCCAGTCATCCGGGACCTCCCCCGATCACCATGAGTTTTCAAAGTTAATGGCCAATGGCTCTGCAATCACTTCCGCCAACTCCTTTAGCACCCTGGGATGCAGTGCATCTGGCCCCATGGACCTGTGCTCGTCCAGCTTTTTTAAATAGTCCCGAACCACTTCTTTATCCACAGATGGCTGTCACCACCTCCCCATGCTGTGCTACCCAGTATAGTAGTCTGGGAGCTGACCTTGTTCGTGAAGACAGAGGCAAAAAAAGCATTGAGACATTAGCTTTTTCCACATCCTCTGTCACTCGGTTTCCTCCTCCATTCAGTAAAGGTCCCACACTTTCCTTGACCTTATTCTCGTTGCTAACATACCTGTTGAAATCCTTCTTGTTACTCTTAACTTCCCTTGCTAGTTGCAACTTCAAGTGTGATTTGGCCTTCCTGATTTCACACCATACACAAGGTGTGGTATAATAATCATACTTCGAAGCACCTCTGTGTCATGAATTTGCTGGTGATGTTATGTCTCTTTATACACAATCTGTGGATTGTAACAAAGAATTTGGTACTGATGATAAATCCTTTAAAAATGTGTAACATGCATGATTTTTGGAAGAAACTTTTGTACAGGCTAGGAGTGGTAACAAGGAAGTTCTATAAGAATACTGCTTCTCAGGCTTAGAGCTTGGCACAGCAGAGAAAGCATAACCAATCTAGACTGCTGTTTGGAAGGGGAAACTGAGGCACACTGCCTTATGGCATTGGTGGCTAAATGCCAAGACACCTACACTTTAAAATATATTAATTTCAACTAGCAAATTCTCACCCTGAATGTTGTTTTTTGCAGGTTGCAGAGTTTCTTGAAAGTAAACTGCACTTCTAGCAGCTTAAATCTACAGGTATTCCTTTCACAGACTAGACCTTTCTAGCCTGGGCTCAGCCCTTGCCCTCCCTAGCTTAGTTCGTTTGTTACTTCAGGTGTTTTCAGCAGTCTTCCTTCTTGGGCGGGGAGGCAGTGGAGAAGAACCAAGATTAACTCACTCCCCAGCCTTAAATAGGATTTGCATATGATGGGAATCCTTTGTTTCCCACTTTGAGCCCCACCCCCTCTTAGTGGAAAAACATTAGAAGTCCAGGAGGGTGTAAAGTACCAGGTGACATGATCACCTGACTCTGCAGTGTCAAAGCAGCATCCCAGGAAACTTCTCGGGAAGGAGAGAGATTAGCATCTTTAAAGTCCTATTGCCCTTCCTAATGGCCCATCCAGACATACTGTCTGGTGGGCTTTCCCCATGTGTAAACGCAGTTGTAATTGCTACATAGTCAATATTCCTAACTTCAGATACAGAAATGATACATGCATACAAATAGGATAATCATATTCAGTAAATCATAACCTTTCTAATGATACCTCACATGACCCATCTTGCATAAAACATATCTTAGTTATGCCATATTCGTATCATAAGCATATTTTTATGAAGATTATGGGGCGTAGGGTCACAGGGTTCTTTCATTCTTGGATACTAGTGAGAACCTATTGATACTTCTCCCCAACAAGACTGATAGCCACTTCTTCACTTAATTTCTCCAGTTGTTTTCTCCACCTTGCGAGTCAGATCTGTTGCAGCTATGTCAAGCAATGAAACTGGCTAACTAAATGATGTGCTTTAGATTTTTAGTACCATTGACATATGTATCAATTTACTAGAAATTAGATGCATTCTGTGGTTACTTGGTTAGAGGCACATGCCTGAAACAGACAGACTTTTGTGATGCTAGAGCAATTAAGATCTGGTAAACTCAAGTGATGCTCAGAGGCGCTCTCCTAAAGTTGCATGCAGTAGTAAGTGGAATGATCACTGGCCCAGACTCCTCGTTCCCTTATATGTCTCTATGGGTATATTTTCATTGCAGAGTTAGCCCAAGCTCTTACTTGTGTGCTGCAGGACATCTCCTGCCCCTCACCAACTCCAGTCCACACATAAAATCCTCTCACCTAAGTTAAGTGGTGCTTTCAACCTAGGTTACGTGGCATAGCTGAGGGCGTGTGTTAGAGTCCAGGTTCCACTTTCACTCAGGCTGGTAGTCCAACCACTTTGCAGTGAGAACACAGGTTTAATCACTCAAGTGCTGATAGACCTCCAGTGCCTTCTTACTATTCATCCTGTGTGCCCAGAATGACAGACAAGTGGCTTAGCATACTGCAGTGTTAAGAACCACAGGGTCTGGCCCCAGAAGTTCTGTGACACACACAAGGGAGTATGTCAGACAGTAAGGACACAGGGACTTGGGTGTGAGTTTGTGGTGTGGCTGCTCATACCTGGGATAGGCTTGATCACAAGAGTTAACTCTGAAGTGAAGACGTACCATTCATACAGTTTTGAAGGCAAAAGCAAACAGCATTTGGCAGCAAGGACTTTGAATGACCATGTCTTTAAGGAATTCAGTTTGCAAACCACAAAGTGATGTGTAGCGCACCCAACTGACCTCTCTGCCTCTCCGTTTCTTTCCTGTCCATTAAACATGAAATTTTTGGGGTCCATTTCCCCGAATTATGGGTCTTAATGATATCACATCACAGCTTTATCAAAAGGCTGGTGTCAGCTTCTGACAAACTGGCAGCACCGGAGGAGGATTTCTTGGACAGCATCTCTGTTCAAATGCTGTGGAAGCTCAGCAGAAATGGAGAAGGCACACGTGGTTAAAAATGCAGTGCCAAAAAAGGGAGGAAGTAGACAAAACAGTACAGCCCAAGTAGAATAGTGGGATAAGATTGGAGGACTAACAGCATTCACGTTGAAACAGCCTGTGTTTTCATTGCAAAGTAGGTGGGTTGTCACCTCAGGCTGAAGGGAAATCCAAGCTCAAAGCCTATACACTAAGCTGGGCCTGTTAGCCTGAGTGTAAAGCACCCTCAAGCTCAAGTTAGAAGTTTTTCTGCATGGATGGAAGGGGTCATTAGGAGGAACAATGAGGCTACAGCCTGAGCTAATCCTGTAGTGAAGAAGTACCCCAGGGGTTGGCAACCTTCGGCAAGCGGCCCATCAGGGTAATTTGCTGGTGGGCCATGAGAGATTTTGTTTCCATTGACCGTCCACAGGCACAGCCCCCCACAGCTCTCAGTGGCTGTGGTTTGCTGTTCCCGGCCAATGGGAGCTCCGGGGGGCCGTGCCTGCGGACGGTCACTGTAAACAAAATGTCTCGTGGCCCGCCAGCGGATTACCCTGATGGGCCGCATGCCGAAGGTTGCCGACCCCTGACGTACCCTATGAGGCTAACTGCTTCCAATTTGGGAAAGCTGTTGTTCAGTCACATGTTGTATAACTAGTGGGATCTAATCTATAGTATTTCTAAATGGTCTGTCATCTTGACATCTGTGTAAGAATAATAAGAGTCATGATCCAATTCTGCTGGACTCCATGCAAGGACTGAGACAGACCATTTTAACTCTTTTGTTGCATATTGCTCTCCTGTTCTTGCTCATTGCTTGAATAGCATACTCTGTCTTTCCTTACAGAAATATTCTTGCTCTCCATGTATTCTTCCAAAATACCATAGCCAATTTGTCTACAGCTCAGTGGCTTAGTGTCAGCTATTATTTCACTTTTAAAAATAGAAACCAGCAAGGAAGAAATAAATTTCAGTAAAAATACTGCACAGAAATCCCTAAAAAAAAAAAGCAAAATGTAATTATAATCTGAAAAAATTACAACTTCCTCTGTACAATGGATCTACTAGTAATAATGTCCAGCTTTGCTTTGTGTATTTTTTTGTAAGCCCATTTTACTAGTGGCATTCCTATTCACTTATCTCTTTCCCCACACATTTTGCTCTCTTTTCCCTTTGGGGAAAGTAAAAATGGGTCATATCAAAACCTTGGAGCCTTCACTGTGCATAGTTTCACAGAATATGGAGGTTGTAACTGAGGGCAAAAGTTGGCCATCCACTTAAACCTCTTATTTATAGGTTGTAGTTTAGTTTGAACTCACAGACAAAGGACCAAGTTATGCAATCCTCATTCAAGCAAAATTCCCATTGAAACCCATGTGAGTTTTATCCAAATAAGAAAAATACCACACACAGTCCATAATATTTATTTCACCAATGGGAATTTTAGAGAACAGAAGATTTGAGTTAGGGTAACACATGTATTTCTAGATTAAGGAATTTGCACTACAGGGAATAAGACTGACATCCAGAAAAATTGTCTCTGGAACTCAGGAAAAGTGGTTTTATATAGAGCAGCCCTTTTTAAAATGCTTGCATTTATACTAAAAATACACACTGGAGGCTACAATAATGGCTGAGGTGCACAAAAGGTTTCTACAGACAGCCATTTCACTGTGTATACCTTATCATGTGGAGTGCACTATGCTTTCGTCTAAAGATTTGCCTTTTATCTTCTCTGCTGCTCTTACAAGTGAAACAGTATTATGCTCTTAAGAACCAATGTAAGTTGCCTGGCTAAGGAAGCCTTTGTAGAGATATTTGTTCATAAATAATATCATTATGTGTATGGACAAGAATTTGAGCTTTTATTGTTAATTTACCAGCTTTGTGTTAGTACAAGTGTCATGCCAACCCTCTCCCCTCCCCCCATTTTTGATGCAGCTTTATATCTAGTGAATAGCACTGGAGTCTATCAGAAATTCATCCATAAATTCCAAATTTACAAATGGAAGAGAAGAAGGAGATTTTGTTCATGTCACTCAGTCTTCGATATTCTGCATTTAAATTCAAGGATTCATGTTTACAATTGATAATGGATAAGGTACAGTAATGAATTTACATAAGTGTATGTATAACTGGTAATGTCACCACTACTTCCTTTTATTTGCTTCAGGCTCACAGCAATTTGCAATTGCACAGCATCTTTTGTTCTTTCTTTTGTTTTTTCAATACGTTTTGATGCAGCATGGCTAAGTGCAATGCGTAATGCCAGCTACTACAGTATGTCAGGGTGTGTATGGGCAGCAGATTATTATTTTTAATAATCTGCTCATTAAAGTAAAGGTACAGCAGTTGGAGGCGATTCACCGCTGTGAACTTGCACAATGGTTCTCTTCATCAATATTCATAGATCTGCTGACTGTCTGAAGAAAAGAAAGATAGCAGTAGCACTGTCATACACTCAAGGGAATAAAAGGAAAGGGGGGAAATTGTTTTGGATTTCAGTACTTTAATGCAGAGCCCAGGTTGAACACTGTAATATCTTTGCTGAAATGCCATTACTTTTAGGAACCTAACTCTCATGCACTATCAGCAGCATAACACTTTGAAAACTCATTACTTTGGTCCCATGATCCAAATATTGACTTGCATCTATTCTCTCTATGGGCTAATCCCTCATCATTTTTTAATCCTCATTCATATATCAGGTAGACATGAATCATGCTTTTTGTGTGGAAGTATATTAAAAAATATGTCAAGTCAAGATAGTGTGCAGTCTTGTTGTAGCCATGTTGGTCCCAGGATATGAGAGAGATAAGGTGGGTGAAGTAATATCTTTTATTGGACCAATTTCGATTGGTGAAGGACACATGACCTGAAGAAGAGCTCTCTGGAGCTTGAAAGTTGTCTCTTTCACCAGCTTAAATTGGTCCAATAAAAGATATTACCTCATCCATCTTGTCTCTCTCAAGTCAAGATAGATAAGCCTTTCTGACAGCTGGAAACCTCTGTCACCTTGTCTGGAGCGGTTCATGACTATGAATGCCTACTTCAGAGCAGACTGTCAAAAACAGAGCAGACCCCCCAATCTGGTGATATGTTCTATAACTAGATCCCACCAACCCAGTAACAGATGTGAACTCATGGATCCTGGTAACAGTCTTACCATGGAGTCATAGACAGTCCCCTTGGATTTAGTCATAAATGGTAACTTACACCCAAAATATTTAGGTTTCTCCCAGGCCCAAGAGACCAATCATAGAATATCAGGGTTGGAAGGGACCTCAGGAGGTCATCTAGTCCAACCCCCTGCTCAAAGCAGGACCAACCCCAACTAAACCCCTAAATTGCCCCCTTGATAATTGAACTCATAACCATGGGTTTAGCAGGCCAGTGCTCAAACCATTGAGCTATCCCTCCCCCCAATCACTTACCCCAGATCAATTTGTGCCTTAAAACGTACACCAAAGACAACGTTGGTAGCCAATCCTACAGTAAACTAACCAAGGATTTGTTAAATGGGCAAAATAAATGAAAGTGATTTACAAGTTAAAGCAGGCAAAATACAGTCACAAATTAATTACAATATATGGTTCCAAAAGGTGACACAGATGTTGTAATTTGCCCACTGAATTAATTTTTAGGGATAACCCAGGTTGACGCTGGGGATCACTGTTTTTGTTTCTTATCTCCAGTTCTTGAGAGAGTCCAAACAGCAAAGAAATAATCATTTCTTCTTGTGAGCATCTTTATATGCCCTTCCCACAAAATTTAAACCAATGGGACGGGCCCTCTGGCATGTAACTTCTTCATGGGTGGATGGGGCAATCAACAAAGTTTTTGTCCTATAATGGCCCAATTAGTCTTGATAGTCCTTCTTGATTGATGGGGGAACCACACTTGCTTAGTTTCACAAGTTCAGAGCAGGCATTTTCACAATTATAAAGAAAAAGTTTCATAATACATTATTGCATAAGACATAACAACTAAGATTAATGCATGCAGCAACTTACAAGCATTGTATAGTCTAAACACATCCTTACAAGTCTATCACCCATCTTGAACCCATGGTTTCCAGCTATGAATTTGTCAATGCTCAGCTAATGCCTACAGCCTTGGCAAGAGCTGGCAGCTGATTTACCAGCATCAGAACCTGTTGCCTCAGAACATAAGCATATTTCAAATTGGCCAGCTGTCTATCAAAAAAAACACCGAAATCCAGTGATAAGCTTTATCTTTATTCTGAGTTTCTTAGATTGTTTCACTTCTTAAAAGAACAATTGCAACACCCCATGTACAAAAACATATCATAGCTGTTATATGGTCAGCCCTGGATTGCTATCAATTAATGTCAATATACATTACATAAGGCCATAAAGACAAATGTTAACACATGTTGGGAAGAATCCTGCCTTTGCCTCAGTTGTGTGAACTATTTAGTTTGGAGTGCAAGCAACATATATAGTTAAGGCTATCTAAGGGTTTCCATTCTAACCTCATTCTCTTTTGCTCATAACTTTCTGAAATTTTCAGCTGTCAAGTCTTGTGTCTGCCCCAAAAGTGATTTGATTTTTTTGTAAATGTGAGCAAGATTAGTTCAACTAATATTGAATGTGTGTTTAAACTAAATCTCGCAACATTTTTTTAAAGTTTGAAAGCCATAACTGCCACGGATGGAAAGCTGAAAGCTGAGGAAAAGTGCCTTTATTATGTGCTTTGGCAGAAGCTGTTTTGGAATAGGCTAAGTTATGAGCTGTTGAAAATCACATTTCATGAATGCACAAAACACCTTTTTAATGGATAACATTTTATGAATCAGAGTATGTCAAGCTAAGAGCACTATGAGCACTGATGAAGGAGGGTTAGAGCTCGTCAGGAATTTTTTGACAAAACTTTTTTGTCGTTGAAAAATGCTTGAAATCTAAACTTTTCACAGTAATGTATTGTTTTGACAAAACTTGCATTGGGAATGGTATCTCAGGTCCAGGATGGGATTTCTGGTCAAAACAATAGAGAGAAACCCACCCCAGAATAGCCAATATCCCATGTTCAAGTTCCCACTCGGCCTTATTCACACCAGGACTTGAACCTATGTTTCCAATATAAGTGCCCTAACCACCAGACTATTGGATTTTTATTTTTTTCTCACTCTTATATCTCTTTTTTGTCCCAGTAGAGAATGGGAACATTTTTGAAGTCATGAAAAGTTACCCAGCTCTAGGCAGGAACTCCTAGGTTTCCTGCCTTATTCCATGCAAACTCTAAAGCTCACACTGAATGCTGAGCCTTGCTTCATTTAAATGTGCATCTGGTAAACTGTATATGAGGGTACAATCTAACACCCACTGAAATCAATGAAAATCCCCCTTTAACCCTCCCTCCCCCCAGTGAGGTCAATGGGGATTGGATCAGGTCCTGAATGAAGCAGTATTCCATTTAGTCCTTGACTAATGTGATCTTCTAAGCTAAGACATGCTCTGAATAGGGCAGGGCTACTTAGGCTTGTGGGATCTTTATATGTAATTAAGGACTCTGTGACACTGCGTCCCATATTCTTCATAGAGATATTATGATATGATTATGGCATAACTATGATGTATTTTATATAAGATAGGCCATGTGAGATATCATTGAAAAGGTTATGATTTACTGAATATGATTATCCTATTTGTATAGATGTATCATTTTTGTATCTGAAGTTAGGAATATTGACTATATACAGTATCTGTATTACAAATGTGTTTACACCTGGGGAATGTCCAATAGGCAGAATGCAATCATTCTAGGTGGCTGGCTGGGAAGGGACATTAGGAGAAAACAGTAGGCCTTAGAAGAAGTTTATCTCCCACCGGGGAGCCTTCCTGAGGATGCTACAAACAGCCTCCGAGTCATGGCTGCTATGACACTACAGGTGCATGTGACCTGGTACTGTACTCCATCTTTGAATACCAGTGTTTTTCCACTGAAAGGCATGGGAACCAATCTTGGAGACAAAGGGTCCCTGACATATGCAAAAGCTATTTAAGGAAGGGGCGTAACATCATCGTGGCTCTTCACTGACTCCCTGCCCAAAAGGAGACTCCTGTAAATACCTGAAGAACAAGGACTGAACTGGGGAGAAGTGCTGGACCCAGGCTAAAGGGGTTTCTAGCCTGTGAAAGGAACATCTGGGGGTTTTAAGCTGCAAGCAAGGGCAGCTGGCCCCTAAGAATCTCTGCAACCAGCTTAAATCATCATTTGCTACTCATATCCAATTTCTTTAGTATATTATACTTAGATTGCATTTTTGTTTATTTGCTAGGTAATATGCTTTGATCTGTTTGCTAGCGCTTATAATCACTTAAAATCTATCTTTTGTAGTTAATACACTGGTTTTTGGTTTGTCTAAAACCAGTGTGTGTGTGAGTTATAACTTGGGGCAGAAAGCTGTTGTATTTTCCTCTCCACATTGGGGGAGGGGGTGAATTTCATGAACTTATGCTTTACAGTTCTCTGTGCAGTGCAAGATGGTATAATTTTGGGTTTTCTCTCCAGAGGAGGGTGTGCACTTGAGTAGCTAGGCAGTTCCTTAGCTGAAGTCTTCCCATGCAGAGATGATCTCAGTGTTTGTATATAGCTGCAGCTGAATGTGTGCTGGAGGGGGCTTGAGGACCTGACATAGCAGTACAGCATAAAGGGAACTTAGGCTGGTGGGTCAGGCGGTATCAATGGTACCCAGTTCCAGTCGGCACCCCGGGGGCAACCCATCACAGACTCATTTAAATGTGCACACATAAGGAGTTAGAGTGAAGGTTGCATTGCAACTTCAACTCTGTGGCAGTTCCTGACTTGAATGCTGAACTACTCAGTCTTAAATTTTCTTATCATACATGTTCGGATCCTCAGCTAGTGTACGTCAGTATAGCACCATTTATGGTTTTGTAAAGGGACTGCTTAATGCACAAGAAACACTGTTTACTTACAGCACTGAACATGCTGCTTCATTCAATAATATACAAAGAGTGCATGGGGGAAACATACACTAACTAACAAGGAAGTATGGAAAGGGTGAAACATGACTCCAACTCATAATACTCTGAGTAACCTAGTTAACCCCTTGATGACCACTTTATTGCAGATGCAGTTACACCAATTTACACCAGCTGAGGCCGTAGCCTACTGAGGATGCTTCTTGTTAGGGTTTTTTGGTGTTATTTGAGCAATGCTCATATATACTGTAATGCAGGAACAATTTGTATAGTGGGGGTACTGAGAGCCATTGAACCAAACTGTAAGCCCTGTATATGATGGAAACCTCTTCAAGGCAGGGGGTGTGGCAGCACCTCAGCACCCCTAGTTCTAGCACCTATGCTGTAATGAGAGATGTTACTGAAATTATCGATACTATATTCACATTCTCATAGAGATTATTAAAGTTCTCCCTAGTGAGAAAATGCCTAAAGGACATATTTTGGTTTCATCTGAACCTTGCAAGAAGGATGCTGGGCCAAATTCTCTGCTAGTCTGAATAGATGCAGTTCTGCTGAAGTCAACAGAACTGCACTGATTTACAACAGCAGAGAATTTGGCCTGTTAAAGGCAAACCACTGCCAGTAGTGTGGGAGTGTACACTAACCCTTTGTCTTACTATGTCAAATAATCCACAAACAGCCACAACATAAAATAATGGCCTGAAGTTTTGTCTTTGAAACAAAGCAAGGACTTTAAATCTTGCATCTTAAAACAAACAAACAAACAAACAAACAAATAATAAAAAGAATTAATGCTGGGACTGAGCTATGTGATCTTGGTGTGACACACCCTTGGGATGAGAGGAGTAGAAATTCTACTAGAATGGCTCCAAAAGCATCAGATGGAAGAAAGCAGAATCAATGCCACATAGTCATCCCCTCCCCCTGAAAACCATGGAAGTCTTCCATGCAAATGTAATATGGGAAGGATATTGTTACTTAACCTAATAGTGCTGGATAAAAGGATTATGGTACATCATCTGATGCAATACTTACACTGCTTGCTCCATAACTCCAGTACTTCTGACTTAGATCAACTGGAGCAACTCAAACGAAGAAGTGGCTACTAGCTTTGTAGCTGGGAAGCACCAATACTCAAGTATTGTATTTCAGAACAGCACTGGAAAAAGACTTTATTGGTTAGGTCAGACTGAAGGGATTGGAGATAGGCGGATGCTGTTCTCTGTCAATTTCACAGCTGGAGTTAATGCTACTCATTACAGCTTTAAGTCCTGCTGTATTCATTCTTCCTGGGGAGGGATTTTGTGTAACTGCAAGCCATTGGCAGGAGGGCTCTTCAGTAACTGTCCTACCATGGACAAGGGGGCCAGGGAGTAGGATAGAAGGACTGTCTCTTCAGAGAACTTCCCCAGATCTGGGGGACAGGATTCTCTGCAGGTTCCTTTGAACTGTGCCATAGTGAGGCCATTCCACTCCATCCCCTCCATGGTCTCATCAAGTGGCTGATAGCCATGTGAAGTTTTACACTCATTTCATCCACAAGATGGGATGATCAGACCCACTGTCTTAAACCTACTATATTGTAGGTACATATTCCAAGGCTTTCCAAACTACCCAAGTCACTGCAGTAATTTGCTCTTGTCTGTAATTAAAATACCATATATTCTGCACCAAGATAGAAGAGAGTTAGGTTCTGTGTTTCCTTTGTTTTTCTTGGTGTAAGGAACACCATTACCATTGTCACCTTTGTCATCTTCATCCAGCTTGTCCTCGTCCATTCCTCCATGAATGCAAGTCAATGCCACACCATTCTATTTTGTTGTGAGCATGTTCTTTCCATTTCTGGCCAAAGAGTTTTGTCATGGGATCGGCCTAGCGCGTTTTTGGTCTGTCCAGTGATCGCTTGTGGTCTCTGGGGATCCAGTCACTGATGTGGGTTGTCCACCTATTGTCTTGCCTGTAGACTACATGACCCACCCATCTTTGCTTTGCATCATACATCACCTGCACTACATCGGTCACCTCTGTACGCCTTCTGATCTCCTTATTCAGTATATGATCATGGAGCAATATCTTACACATTCGCCTTTCCATTGCTATCTGGGTGACAGCAAATTTTTCTTCCTCCACTTTCGTTGTTGACCAGCTTTCTGCTCCCTATATCATTGCTGGCAGAACAGTGGAGTTAAACAGTTCTTTCCTTTTCTTCCTGGGTAGTTCATCATCCATTAGAGACATCTTTATTTTGTTGAAACTTGCCCACCCGGCCTTTCACCTCCTATGGCATTCCCCTTCGAATGAGTTGTCTCTGATCAACTGCTGACCCAGGTAAATATATTTGTCAACCTCCTCAATTTCTTTCCCATTTACAGTGATGATTCCTTCTGCACAATGCTCATTCCACATCCACTTCATCTTCAACATGTTCACTTCCAACCCAATATCATGAGAAAGTGTTTGAAGTTGCTGCAATTTGTTTTCCAGTTTTGCTGTGTCCTTTGCCAGTATTACACAGTCATCAGCGAAGAGAAGATGCATTAACTGTTCTCTGTCAGTTCTGATTCCTTCTGCCCAGTTCAATTTCTTGAACAGCAACTCCAGTGTTGCTGCAAACAGCTTCACTGAGATTGTGTTGCCCGGTCTGACTCCTCTGCGTATAGTAATAATGCAGGGGACATTGAATAATGTTATCTCTGTCGAGCAATTGTGGTTAATTTTTTCCAGCAGGTTGATGTACCTAGGGTCAATTCCGATTTCATTGAGCATGTTGAGTACAGCGTTAATCTCTACCGAGTCGAATGCCTTTTTGTAGTTGACAAATGCAATACGCAGTGGTACTTTGTATTCCTTGCATTTTTTGATGAGCTGCTGAACTGAGTGGATGTGATCAGTTGTTGAATACTCTGAGTGAAAACCAGCTTGTTCTCTGCTTTCATGCATTTCAAGATCCTTCTTAATCCAATTGAGTCTGATGTGGGTGAAGACTTTATACACTTGTGAGAGGAGTGTGATCAGACAGTAGTTGCTCAGTTCTTCTGGATCGCCTTTCTGCATCAATAGTATTGTTCTTGATTTCTTCCATGCATCTGGAACACGCTTGTTATTGATGTAGATGGTGAACTGTTGTACCAATGCTTTGAAGAGAGTGTCTTCCCCTACTTTGAGATATTCCTGCCAAACAGCATCAACTCCCGGACTCTTCCCTCTCTTTATGTTATGAACTGCATATTCAATTTCTTCCCACATAACGTCGGGAACTTCTTCAGTAACCTGCTGCCTCGACGGTGTTTGCTGTACATTGACATGCGAGGAATAGAGGTCATTGTAGAATTTTGTACATATTTCATTCATCTTGCTCCTTTCCGATGTCCTTTCACCATTTTCATTTTTCAGCACTGCCGGGATAATCTGTTTTAGCCTAACAACTCTTTCTACCTTCTTCAGACTCTCGTTCTTTTCAGCCGCCTCTCTCAATTTCTTCTTTCTAAAGTCCATTAACATTATCTCAAGATATTGCTGATCAAATTGACATTCAATAAATTGGAAGCAAGCAGTGCTACATAAGTCCCCGATGATTTTGTCCCTTTAACTTTATGGTAAGCACCTCATGAAAATAAAAAATTGCTATATATTAGCAATTTTCTCCTCTTAAAATCGTCTGATATTATTAGTTACTTTGGCTCCATTCCTTCACCTCCTGAAAAGCTAGACCTACTCAGCAATCTCCAGAAAATTTGCCACTGTTAACTCACTTTGATCTGTTTATGTCTTTGTATTCAGTACTCACATTGCAACACTGTGAGACTGTTTAAGTAATTCATGTATGGATTAATGAACACTAACATAACCAAAGCTTCTGAAGTTACCAAACTGCACGTGAGGACTGGCTTCTGTCCTATTAATAAAATGCTGGAACAGCTATTTTCAAAGCTTTTTCCTTTCCAGCCCCTTGAAATGTAAAGAAGAGATTCATACTGCTAGTGTCTTACAGAAGGAGAGTTTCCCTAGCAGTGCCTTAAATTTTGTTATAGTGAAACACCTGATATTGATGGTATCATTAAGATTGTTGTCATTATTCAAAGGCTTTGTACCACTAAAGTGAGTATTGTATTTTACATGCAGGTATAGTATAGAGGTTTTCTTCCTCCCACTAAAGTCAATTTAGCGTTCAAGAAAGTTCCCTGATTGACAGTCATGGAGTCCATCCATCCACAAAACACATACAGCAAAAGCAGCAGCAATGCAAGCCCCCTTCATGCTGTCCTGTCAAGTACATAGTTAAGCCTTAGGCAAGTTCATATCTCAAATTCCTTTCACCATAGGCTCTATATAGCATAGTTCAGATGAAGGGCCTGATTCTCATATCTCATACACTGGTGTAACTCCATTGACTTCATTGTAATTATTCCTGTCAGTAAAAGGAGAAACAAAACTCAAATATTCATAGATACTAATACTAGCAAATTGGTGCACAGAGCACCACAGTTACTTTGTTTCATTTCCTAGCATTAGAATTTTACCTAAAGCATAACCAATGATTTCAGTCTATTTAATCAAAACTAAGTCTAACCTTTAAGCTCCTTTAATGTATACACATCTTAGTCAGAAAATACAGGAGTTCATTTGCAAGAGCTAACATTCAATCCCGGGAAGGAAAAAGGAAGCCAATTTGTTCTCTTGTCATCTGCTTACAGAGCAGGACAATAAATTACCCACATTTAATTACTTTCATAAAGCTACTGGCTAAGCTTTATATTTGGATGTAACTAATAAATAGCTGACACTGTGGCTGTCACCGAAGTACTAACATTTCAAAACCATTTTCAAAGGTAATAAAAAAATCCTTTGACTAACCTCTAATTACGAAAAATCAAGTTATTTTGAATAACTGTGGCCAAATCTCTGCACTGAACTTTTAAATTTTATAAAGATTAGTCCAGGGTTGAAATGCATTTTCTTCTTTTGCTCGCACCAAGGTTTTTTACATGATGCAGTTGAGGAATTTGAAGCTGATGCCTATGTGCTGGCCTTGAGTTGAAATAATTTGTTTCAGGCTTAAGAAAGACTAGCTGAACCAATGTAGCTATTTAGGGTCCTCTACATGTCAATAGGACTAGAGGTTCATAGGAGACACATACGCATAAAGTCAGGCTAGCTAATTTAAATACATTTTCAGTTACTCAGCTTTGCGTTTCAAATTTGTCAGATATATACAATGCAATGACTTCTGTGTGCACTCCTTTTAGGCCAAAATGAATTTATTGTTTCAGTATCAGCCATTCTCACTATGATACTTCACCTTGTTATGTGAGCCCACATTTAAATTATGAAGTTATTTCACAATTCAAAGGTAAGTGCCTAGAGCTAGTTTGTGCTTTTGAAAGCTACACTGTGATTTTAATGTGGGATAATGCCTGTATTGTTTTCAGAGCATGGTTATAGACAGTTGTGCTCACTACCACCTGCAGGCTGTGAAAATTAGAAGTAGTACATACTTAATCATTTACTAGGGAAATGGAATTGCTATAAAAAGGGTTTTCATCAGATTAAAATGATGCTATGAATAATGCAATAACGCAATGCTACAACAAAGTCAAACAACAGTGCCCTCTGACCAAACTCATCCCAAGCAATCACCCAAACAACCCCCCTCATTCATTAGCAGAGACTTCTTTGCATCCTGTGTGCTCTTACAAGCAGCTGAGAACATTTAGAGTGCAAATCCAATTTCACTGGAAACTCCACTTTCACAAGTATAATTTAAATGCATTTTGTTTAGGGTAGTGTGCTCACTTATGGTGTTTTTTCTATATGAAAGTGGTAGGTAATTATTTTGCTTTGATTTAGTAGAGTGATTGAACTGGTTAAGTATAATAGATGAGATACACCAACACCAGTTGTACCCCATTCATTATTTGTTGCCTAGTAATGTCCAGCGAGGGTCCTTCTGATCCTGATTGCAAATGCTTGAAGTGATGGCCTGTTTTATTCTATGGTATATGTCAGTTGCTTCATACAACTGCTGGCTGAAAATAATAGTACATGGAGAGGGAGATCAGAACATGACTAAAGTTTTCTTTTTGAGGACTTTTGGCATAGATAAGATTAGGGGTAAGAGCTGAATAGAACTTGAGAAAACCCATATGACTGATGATGAGCAAGCTTGGTGGATTAAAAATTTCTCAAACATTACCCTGTGTGTGGGCCTGTGGGCTGAGATATTAATTAAAAGCAACAGAAACTTAAAATGAAGAATAAACAAACAATTAAAAATACAACTGTGAATATATACTGTGAGTTTATTTGCTCCGTCTCCCAATTCCCCTTAAGTAACTGAAACATGACATGTATCTGACGTTTTCGGTATATAGGTCACTCGTGACATATATATAAATTGCTGTGCTTATACTGCCAACCACAGTGAGGGAGAGTTTTTTCAGCTAAACTTAATTTTGGGACATGACCAGTGTTCCCTCTAATTTTTACCACCTATGGGTGGAATGAATTTTGTTATGTGCACCAATATGTGGGTGATATGTGACACATCACTTTCATATTGGTGCACATAACAAAATTAATGTGGTGGGGCTGGGGCCAAGGGGTTCGGAGTGTGGGAGGGGGCTCAGGGCTGGGGGTGCAGGCTCTGGGGTGGGGCCGGTGATGAGGGCTCAGGGCTGGGGAAGAGGGTTAGGGTGCAGAGGTGTGAGGGCTCTGGCTGGGGGTGTGCGCTCTGGGGTGGGGCTGGGCATGAGGGGTTTGGGGTGCAGGAGGGTGCTCCAGGGCTACGGCGGGGAGAGAGGACTGCCCCCAGCTTCTCTCCCCACAGCAGCACCTGGGCTGGGGGAGAGAGGCACCTCTCCCTGCTGCAGCAGGTCCAGGCCAGGGCTGGGGGAGGAGTGCCGTGGCAGGCCTAGGCCAGGGCTGGGTTCAGTTTGGTTTTGGGCTGGGCTGCTCCAGCCGCAGCTGGGTTCGGGCTGGGGTAGGGGCGTTCAGGCCGTGACAGGCTGGGGGCTGGGCTAGGTTGGGGCCGGGGGAGGGGTGCACCTCCCCTGGCCATGGCAGGTCCCCGGGCAGGTTCCCTGAGCACCTGCACGAAGCTACGTGCAGCTTATAGGAAAATTAGGACATGGCCTCCACCTTCCTTTTTCTTAGCAGATTAATGTGTGCAGTGTGTGCCATTAGAAACACAGTATGACTACCCAACTGTAATTATGGAATCAGGTAGCCCCTATTCTATGAATAGGAAGGCATAGATGTTCTTGCATTACCTGGGACATTGAATGTTTGGTTTTTAATGTTACCCACATTAGCTTCAGAAGCTGTTATTCCTCCAAGACTTCCTTGAATGTGTGTGCATTGTTTCTGATTTCTGTGGTCCATTCCTCTTTAAATTAGGGTCTCTGTCCTATGTGCAGTACATCTCATTGCTCCATACGTGAGTGTGGGAAACTGTACCTTTAAAAGGCTCTGTAAAGAGCTAGCTGGAACTGGTTTTTATGTTATGCAGAGGCTCATGTTATGCAATGCTGATCAGTTAGAACTCAGACACTGAATGAAGCAGCGCTCTGTCTGACTCGTTGGCCCAGTGATTACTGAATACCACAATGATCTTCTTAGGATCAGTCAAAACTAATGATGACTAATGATTGTAACACCCTGAACATACTAGGTAAAATTCACCCTAGTGTAGAAGGGTGATGCAAGCCCAACCCAAAAGAAAACTGTCTTTGGGTTGGGCATGGACAATCACTTACATGCTACAGAGGGTTTCTCTGCACAGGCCCCAAATTGAGAGTGCCATTGAGAACATAGGAATGGCCATACTGAGCCAGACCAATGGTCTACCTAGCTCAGTATCCTGTCTTCCGAGAGTGGCCAATGCCATACACATCAAAGAGAATGAACATAACAGGGCAATTATCAAGTGTTTCATCCCCTGTCCACTCCCAGCTTAGGGACACCGACACCACGGGGTAGAATCCCTGACTACCTTGGCTAATAGCCATTGATGGTCCTAACCTCCATGGAGTTATCTAGTTCTTTTTTGAACCCAGTTATACTTTTGGCCTTCACAAAATCCCCTGGCAAAGAGTTCCACTGATTGACTGTGTGTTCTATGAAGAATTACTTCCTTATGTTTGTTTTAAACCTGCTACCTATTAATTTCATTGGGTGATCCCTTGTTCTTGTGTTATGTGAAGGGGTAAATAGCACTTCCTTATTTACTTTCTCCATACCATTTATAATTTTATAAACCTCTATCATATCCCCCCTTAGTCATCCCTTTTCCAAGATGAACAGTCCCATTCTTTTAAATTTCTCCTCATGTGGAAGCAGTTCCATACCCTTAATCATTTTTGTTGCCCATTACTGTACTTTTTCCAATTCTAATATATCGTTTTTGAGATGGGGCAACCAGAACTGCATGCATAACTATCTTGAGTAATTTTGTATCATCTGCAAACTTTGCTACCTTACTGTTTATCCCTTTTTCCAGAGCATTTATGAATATGTTGAACAGCATTGGTCCCTGTACAGATCCCTGGGGGACACCACTATTTATCTCTCTCTATTGTTGAAACTGATAATTTATTCCTACCCTTTGCTTCCTATCTTTTAACCAATTACAGACCCATGAGAAGACCTTCCCTCTTATCCCATGACAGTTTACTTTGCTTAAGAGACTTTGGTGTGGGACCTTTCGGAAAGTCCAAGTACACTATATCCACTGGTTAACCCTTGTCCACATGCCTTTTGACCTTCCCAAAGAATGCTAATAGATTAGTGGAGCATGATTTCCCTTTACAAAATCTGTCTTGATTCTTCCCCAACAAACCATGTTCATCTATGTATCCGATAATTCTGTTTATTACTATAGTTTCAATCAATTTGCTTGGTACTGAAGTTAAGCTTACTGGCCTGAAATTGCTAGGATTGTCACTAGAGCCTTTTTTAAAAATTGGCATCACATTAGCTGTCTTTCAGTCATCTGGTACAGAAGCTGATTTAAGTGATAGGTACATACCGCAGGCAGAGGCCAAGTTAAGGGAGGGGCTACTAACTCAGCACTTACACAGATCCTGTGACTCAACCCCCTGAGAGGAGAAATGGAAAACACACTTTTCAACATTTTTTTTCAACAAATATCATCTCACCAGCCTCATCCTGGGTCAGCAATGGCCATGAATTAGATAAATAACAAACTAAGATTAGTCTTAGTGAATTAGGGTCATTTGCATACATTATATACCTGTCAAGTTTATGGGGCTAGCTGCACCTCTGTCCCCCTTCTGGTCCCTCTGAGAGCACCCATATCAGGTCTTGACACTACCTTTCTCAGGGTGCAATCTCATTCTTGGACCAGGAGCTGGTTACAATGCCCTGTGTGTATCAACTGCTTATCATCCTGCAGGCTTGACTGGGTTTTGGGTACCTGTGTTTCCTCGCTTTGGGAACCTGTGACCAGTGATATTAGTGACCAACACATACTTCTTGGAACCAAGCATTCAAGAAAACAACAACCATCCTACACATATATTTGCCTCATCTAAGCTTACATGTCACTACAAGGTAAGTTAGACAGTTGTCCTCTTAAATGGCAGGAATAGAACAGAAACTGCAAAGTGTCTGAAAGAAACTGAATGTCTGTGGGTCTCTCAGTTTGGTTCCCTCTGACTCACCCTGGAAAAACTGGTTTCCATGCTCCCTAGTACAGAAGGCTAATGCTATCAAGGCTACTTGCTCTGGTACCTCTCTTTACAATCCATAGGTGTAAGCTGTTAGGAGACTAAGAAAGGGCCTCCTCCCTCTTGCCCTGTGCTCTGCAGTCAGACCCCCATATAGTACAGACACACCATATTAATGACAGACTCAGATTCAGTACTTATAATTAAACCCCCACATTTTTCCTAATACCTTTACGAACAGGTTTTTATTACTTAGGTAAAGGAATCAACATTTCAGCCCAATGGCCTTTTTAAACATACTAATAATTGCATTGTTGCTCACTCTGTTGCGTCCATAGGATGAGTGCATTGCACACACACCAATGGCTCCTTCCATTCCTCCATTTCCCCTCCAAGCTCCCTGCATGCCATACTCCCATCCCTCTCTTTATCAGGGACTCCCTGCAACTGTCCCATCCCTACCTTCATACCAGGAGCTCTTGGTGTCCCCCATTCCAGAGGCTCTGAGCCTCCCATTCACTCCTATCACATGCCAGGTGCTCAGGTGCATCCCCAGGCTTCCCATTCCCCACACATATCAGGTTCTGTGTGCCGCCATGCCTTTGCTTCCCTCCACCCAAGAGTCCTCCATACCTTCCATACAAGGATCCCCCATTCTCCCAACCAGGGTTCTGTGCCCCTCTTTTACCCATCCCCCCCATTATTCTCCATCCCTTGCCCCTTTCTTTCTTCCTTCATTTCTTTCTCTTTCAGGGTGTCAATATTTCAAACATCATCAGGAGGATCTGCAGAGCTGAGATGGGGGCGGGGATATTGTTATGCTAGAAAGTGTTAATGGCTGCCATCAACTAGTACTTTGATCTATATATAATTACAGAGATGACTGAAGCTGCTGGCTCTGCTAACCAAATGCAAGCAGTACCAGATTTACCATGGGTCCTGCACCCCCCACTTCCTGCGATTCACCATGACTCTCAGCCAGCCAGTAAAACAGAAGGGTTATTAGACAACAGGAACACAGTTAAAGAAGAGCTTGTAGATATGGAAAACAGGACCCCCTCAGTCTTGTGGGGTAGGGAGCCCAGACACCAGTGCTGGAGTTCCCTCCGCTTCTCCAGCCAGCTCCAAACTGCAACCCCCTCCAGCCCCTCCTATGTCCTTTGTCTCTTTCCCCAGTCCAGGAGGTCACCTGATCTCTTTGTTCTCCAACACCTTCATTGGCACCTTGCAGGGGAGGGGCTCAGGCCATCAGTTGCCAGGAGACAGTGTGTTAGCCATTCTCTGTGCAGACAGCATCACACCTGCCCTCTAGGGCTCTGCAACAATCACACACCCTTATCCCACCACTGAGATACTTAAGAAATGCATAGGGGAAACGGAGGCACTCACACCGTATTCAGAGAAAACATTAAGAACATTCCCACTTTGTCACACTGGAGGAGGGGCAGCTCAGTGCAGAGAGAGACGAAGAGAATGGGCTAGAACCAGGGAGAAGGTAGGTACCCGCTTTATGTGGGCAGGGGCGGGGGGGGGGAATCTTGTTTGCTCCCTCCCCAGCCCTGCTGCACTTGCAGTTTACCCCTGGCCCCTCCCTTCATCCAGGGACCAACCCTAGCTCCCGCCCCACTGTGCTTTTGCCCCCAGCCCCTTTTACAATCATTCCCCGGGGGGCCACAAATATGTTTGGAGCCAGGCCCACAAAAAGTTAATCCAGCCCTGGATGCAAGAGGCTCATTTATCCCGCATTTCCTCATTCTTGTTTTCCAATTTTCACCAAAGTCAATAGGGCTCCACCCACTCATGCCTAGAACAGTCCCTGAAATTTTGAAATTGAGCAGATGCAGCATTCTAAAATTAACATGTTACCGTCAAATGTGTTACAGACAGACAAATGCCATTGAGTGGAGTGTAAGGTCTCGCAGACAACTATCAGCATCACCCAAAATGAATCCCAGAGTCCATGCCAGATATTGACTGTGCATTCTCCTAGCTTACCGTCTTGTAAGTTAAGGTGAGTGCCCTTAACTTCCACTGAACTCAACGGGCCTAGCACCTCAGCATCAGGAACTCTTCCACTTCTGCAACATTTACTCCGATAGAACTATTTGAATTCGTTTTGAAAAATATGATTTTGCCATTTTGCATCACAAATGTACCTCATGAATACTTTTCTTGTGGCATTTACCAGCTATGTAGTTGGTTGAACACTCTCATATAAACTAGTTAATGTATAGTGGTAATATTAGTTGAATAATTTATTAGAAACATGTTTTTTTGGTTTATTCAGGATAATTGTGTAATAACCTGCAGTGCAAAAGCAGTTTGACGTTTTGTTTGTTTGTTTTGTTTTAAATTTTGAAGAAAAATTCTCCTTGGCCTTCAGAGTAACTAAATCTGGCAATTTTTAGAACAGAGCTATTTTGCTAGCCAAAGTAATAGGAGAGCCAGAAACAGGGCTTACAAAATCTTGCAAGGTGTACAAGATTTTAAACATATTTCATCACAAATTTTGGGTGCCTAACACAATAGAAGTTAAAGGGGCCTGGTTTTAGAGGGTGTGTGCTCAGCGTAATATTTAATGTGTGTATGTATGTGTGGGCATCCTCTAAAAACAGGCCAGTTTAAATTGTCTTATGTTAGGCACCCAAAAATTGTGCTACCCAAAGTCACTAGTGACTTTGGAAAACCTTGTACACGTACACACAATCGGGCATACATGTACATAATTGATACATATTGCCTAGGGCATGCATTTTTAGCTATTCATATTTTGCCATTGGGTAGCAGCATCAGGTTGGTGATCAGAGGTATCCACAGCACTTGACCCAGTTTAGAAAGTTGATGCTACAATTGTAAAAGAAAAAAACTGCTCAGGAGAGACCAGATTTTTCTTCTCTCCTTGGATCAGGTGGGTTCATTGGGATAGAGTTTTGTACATCAGGTTTTCACCCCTTGTTTGCTCTGTGGCCAACTGATGTGCACAATAAAAAGGAGAGAAAAGGCTTTTGAAATCCAGCAAAATTTGTGTTGATGAATGGGTCATCTGGGTACCATCAAGATCTGTGACCTGTTTCTGCAGCTTCTACAGATTTTGAGAACTTTAAAAATTAATAGAGCCAACTAAAGGCCACTTTTAAGAGCTTTATTATTTGGTGTGAGGAAGTAACACATTACAGAGGTAGAAATAAATTAGTAGGTAAAAATTAATAGCTTTTTTTATTCTAACTTGTACATATATCACCTAAAGCTAGACAAGCTGCTCTGAAAAAAAAACAACAACCCATGATGTTTTGTTTCTGGGTAGCTGGGAATACTAATGCATGAGCTGAAGGCAAATACATTCATTGCCCCCAGCTATGAAGAAATAAAATGTAATGTGTAGCATTGTTTCTTCATTGCTATTCTAATAAGTAGGTTTTCCACTGGCTTCCTCTCAACAATAAAAGTGAAAATAAATTACATTTAAATGTGAAATGAAAAGACAAGAAGGAGCTGGACATTAGCAGTATGAAAGCTACAGGAGGAAAGCATTCAAGGCTTTGCTTTGAGACAGATTAACATTCTTCACAATCCAAAATACAGATTATTTTTCCTCCTTGTAAATGGCCAGCTAGATGTTTAGAATTCAATGATGTTGAAATGGACTTAGCTAGGGATCCATGAATAGGAATGCCTATACACATCCAGAATACAGAGTACACCTCAGCAACACAAAAATAAACTCACATGCCCAGGTACAGACAATGCTGGTCTATCAGTGGGGCAATAGTAAATAAATTTACTGAAGGGCAATTACACTGTCTAGTGACAATCTCATGATTATATGTAGCAGGATCCCTTTAATTGGCAACCTGATAAATTAAAAGTATGCTTAAAAATGACCCACAAATGGAGAGGGGAAAGATAGGGTTGGAAGCAATTAAGAAAACAATTAAGTTTTGTTTTGGGGGGGGAGGTAAGTGTTTTATTTTCTCTCCTTTTGGAAAGATCAATTCTGGTGTTCTCCAGATTTTGCTTGAGGACTTCAAAGTCTCCAGTGTGGATGGTGAATGTTCTTAGCTCTTAATTGAAGGTTGAAGTGATCCTTAACAAAGAAAGGTTTCTCCCAAGTGTTTCTCAGGTATAATAATTTAGTGTAATTAATCCTAGCAGTTCACTAAACATCCATAGTCTCTTTTGGGACAAACAGGGTAGATGATACCGGAACTGGTAATGTAACAAAAGCAGGAACATATCCCAAACTTAAAAATAAAAAACCCAAACCTTTTCATGCCTTCTTAATACACCAGAAAGAAAGAGAGCAGAAACCCAGTTTTTTCACTCTCTTTCTAGGTCACCTTAAATTGGGACTACGTCGAAGGAACAGATTTGTTTCAATTTGTTTCAGTGGCTCGAAACAATGGAAGAATGACACACCTGCTCTGTTGTTTTTTTTTAAACCCAGTTTTGTCTACAAGCCTATTCACAATTACAAACAAGTGTGAACTGGGTGCAGTCCCACCCCAGGTAAGTAGGGGGAGGCAGTGAAAACCAGCTGGCCAAGGGGAGCCACAGCAGGGAAATGGTGCGTGGAAGCCCGCTGAGCTCTAGCAGGGTGAGTTGGGGGGGCAGATGCTGCATGCAAGTCCCACTCCCTGACCCCTTTTAGTTCTAGTTCTAGTTTTGCTGCTTACAACACTGTTACACATTAAAATTATTAAAATAATACATGTGTATGTATTTATGTTGAGTCTGAACTTTTGATGAGCTTAAACTTAACCCAGACTTGATGTCTTTGTCTGAACTTTTAATTAAAGCTCTGACCTGCGAACTACTTATGACACCCCCCTCCCCTTAAGTAGCCATCTCCCCTTTTCTCTTTTTGAATTTACATTTTAACCTGTTTTATTCTGTAGAATCTTGATTAATTATGCATGACCATTATGATCTGTTAATCACTTTGTTTACTTCTGTGTATAAATATTGATGCTCACCCCTAATAAACTTGCCACACTTACTTTGAAGCCTTTTAAGCTAAGAATAGTGTGAGCCCGTTGATCAACGAATTGGTGTCTGGTCTCTTACAGATTGTGAGCCCCATACCAACTCCGCACGAACTTGAGTGCTGGAGAGGTGAGTAAGGACTTGCTTTTTACCTAACAATTTGGGGGCTCGTCCGGGATTTCCTTCTGGTGCGGTGCCTCTGTCCAGTGGTCAGACCATTCATATACGAATTGGCAGGCGCCACGGGAGATTTCTCCCAGCCAATTCAATATTGAGGGGTCGTGTACTGGACAGCAGGATAAACGCAAGTTGGAGGGCTCCTGTCAGACACCATGGGTCAAGGGACTAGCGTGCCTCTTGAGAGTCTGTTGGGGATTGTAAATAAGTTATGGAACGAAGGGAAACTCCCAGTACAGACAGGAATGTCTAGGAGGAAGTTGTACACACTGTGTGTAAGGAATTGGACTGGGTATACCGCGGTATTGGCCGACCCGGAGATGAGGTGGCCTTCGTATGGCTCTTTCGAACAGGCTGCCTTAAGAGGAGTAAGGAGCCAGATCGAAAAAGACCATCTGGGACAGTTATGTTACTGGTTTTGTTGGGACACAGCAGCAGAGCTGTGGAAATCTTTAAAAATTATGGCAGTCAGGTATTCTCCCGAGAGTGAACCCCCTCCATGTTATTTCAATAAAGGGTGTAAACCACGGCGTGTTTTGACTCGTCAGTTGGTCCCCACTGCACAGGGCCGGCTCCAGGCACCAGGCACCCAAGCTGGTGCTTGGGGCGGCACCTGGAGGGGGGCGGCACGGCGCTCTGGCCGCCAGGGAGAGCGGGGCCACAGCAGGGCTCGCCGCCCTCCCCCTGGCCGCCGGGGGGAGAGCGGCGAGCCCCTGTCGGGGCTTGCCGCCCTGCGCTCTGGCCACCGGGGGGGCGGGCCCCGGGCCAGGGGGCGCCGCCCTGCCCCCGGCACTCTGGCCGCCGGGGAGGGGGGGAGAGCCGAGCCCCCGCCGGGGCTCGCCGCCCTCCTCCCAGGGCTCCGGCCGCCCTCCCCCCCGGCGCCCTGCCCCGGGCCGCCGGGGGGAGAGCGGAGCCCCCGCCGGGGCTCACTGCCCTCCCGCCGGAGGCTTTTTCGCCTGGGGCGGCGAAAAAGCCAGAGCCGGCCCTGCCACTGCACCTGCCCCTATTCCTCCGCAGGGGGACTCTCTCCAGGGCGCAGAGGGGAATCTGCAGGACTCCAGATCGGAATCTCTGCAGAGGGATAAGGGGGAAATGGAAGGGCACACCTCGGGAGGAGTAATTACTAGGCAAAAGATCAAGCAGATGCAGCAGGTTGCATACCCCTCCCTTAAGAATAGCCCAGAGGCTGCCTCCGCCAAACCTTTTGTGAGTGATAAAGGTGTAAGTAAAGAAATGCCTTTACAGGTGCACGACCAACCTTTTGTGAACAATAAAAACATACTAATATTGTAAAATATAAAGAATGGCTAGAATGGGACTTGAAAAAGTGGGGACGGTTGTCAGGGTCCTTTGGAAAAAATCCCCGAAAGATCACAGAACTTTTAAAAATTTGTTTTCAAGTCATAAACCTACTTATACGGATGTAAATCAGTTGTTAAGTAGAGTTTTAACCGGAAAGAAACGTAGTAGATTGTGAATGGCAAAAAGGACATGGGGGGATAGCGATGCGGTTAATACTACTTGGATGGATAGGCGGGATCAAGCCGCTGGCTAAAATCCCCTAGACTGGAGTCAGCCAAGGCTGACTCAGCTGCGAACAGATCAAGAGCAATTGTTAAAGAGACTCAAAAAAATGGCTCGCCGCTCGCCTAATCAGGCTAAGTTCATGCAGATTCGGCAGGAATCTGATAAGCCACCCAGAAAGTTCTGGTCAAGGCTATTGAAGGGGGCCCAAATGTTCACTCAGATGGATCCTAAGAGAATAGCAGACCACCCTACTCTTATTTCGTTTTTTGTAAATCAGTCAGTGCCCCCTGTAAGGGATTATTTCTTAAAGTTTCGCCCTGGTTGGGGAGGTAAGTCAGTCACTTCAGTGTTGGACGTAGCTGATTTTGCATGGGAAAAAAAAAGGGAAAGTAGTAAAAAGAAAAAGAAAAAGGAAAAATATAAGTTGATGGCTTTAGCTTTTCGCGGCGGTGTTTGAGGCAGAGGCCGTGGCCGTGGCAGGGGATTTCAGGGTGCTCGGGGAAGAGGGTCCTGGCAACCCCAGCCACCAGGAAATTGTTTTCAGTGCGGACAGCCCGGTCACTTTAAACGTGAATGCCCCTGGGGACGCCCAAAGGGTCCGGTCGCATCCGCAGATACTTACACCAGAAACGAATACACCCCTGCACCACCAGCTCAGCCCGTTCCCCAGGCCTGGATCAACTACGGGCAACAGCAGCAGCTGCAGCAAACTCAGCCTCCTCAATGACGGTACCCTGGGGGCAAAGGCAAACAATGTGATGGTCTTATTTCCTTAATGTCTTTAGCCGGCTCCTTCCTCACTTTCTCCCCTCCCAGCAAAAAGCCTCGTCTAACCCTTTCAGTCCAAGGACTGCCTGTCTCCTTCCTCATTGATACTGGAGCTACTTTCTCTCTTTTAAATCATGCCCCCTCTCCCTGGCTATCCTCTGAGGTTAAAACTGCAACTGGGGTGAAGGGCAACCCACAGTCTCTGGGACTCACTTTGCCTCTAAATGTTATTTATGCTGATAAATGTTTTTCTCACCGTTTTCTTTTTTCCCCAGCTTGTCCGATCCCTTTGATGGACCGGAATTTACTCTGTAAGCTTAAGGCTACTTTAACCTGCACTCCTGAAGGGGTAGGATTATTGATGACAGTGTTAGAAAATTCGGCCCCAACTCAGGGTAATTGGGAAACACCCCCCCCCCCCCCCCCCCCACTGACTTGCCTTTAACCCTCTGGGGAATTTCTGATACTGATGTTGGCCTGCTCCTTTCGGCAGAGCCAGTAAGGATTCAAGTAAAGCCCTCCTTAACCCCCCCGTCAGTCCCTCAATACCCCCTGTCGCTGGAAGCCCGGGAGGGCATCCGCCCCATTATCAAGGGATTCATTGCACAAAAGTTAGTCCACCCTCAGCGCACTCCCTGTAACACCCCTATACTGCCTGTCAAAAAGCCTCCTAAAAAGGATGGAGACCCTATTCATTGGCGCTTTGTACAGGATCTACGGGTTGTTAATCAGTATGTGGTCCCTCTTCATGCAGTAGTTCCTAATCCAGCTACTATCATCAGCCAAATCCCCTAGGATGCTGAGTGGTTCACTGTTATTGACTTAAAATCAGCCTTTTTCAGCATTCCTGTGCACCCAGACTCTCAGTATCTCTTTGGTTTCACCTGGGAGGGACAAAGTTATGTCTGGCAATGACTTCCTCAAGGCTACAGAGACAGCCCCACGATTTTCAGCCAATGCCTCCGCCACAACTTGGAAGGCTTCACCAGTCCGCAGGGATCCACGTTAGTCCTATACGTAGATGACATCCTATTAGGTAACCGCAAAAAAGCTGCCCTCCACATTGATGGTAAGGCACTTTTATTATACCTACACACCAGAGGCCACAAGGTAGACCCTAACAAGATTCAGTGGGTCTCACAGAAGGTCCGATATCTGGGCTTCCTGTTAACCCCAGAGGGAAGACAAATGAACCCAGTCCGCATAAAGACTATCCAAAACTGCCCTCTGCCAAACACCAAGAAACAACTTCGAGGTTTCTTAGGATTAATTGGCTTCTGTCGCCCCTGGTTGCCGTCCTGCGGGGAGTTAAGCAAACCGCTCCACCGACTCACTGCTAACCTTGCTCCTGACCCTTTGCAGTGGTCCCCGGACACGATCCAAGCCTTTCAGTTACTCAAGGACAGTGTGGCCTCCTCCATGTCTCTCCGCCCCCCCAATTACAGCAAACCCTTTCACCTTTTTGTCCACGAGAGGGGCGGAATTGCTAGTGGCGTCCTTACCCAGCTGAGCGGGCCCCACCATTTCCCACTTGCTTTTTACTCTCAGCAGATCGACCCTGTCGCTCAGGAAACCCCATCCTGCACCTGGACTCTGGCAGCAGCTGCCCTGCTGATCACAAAGGCAAAAAGCCTGACCCTGGGTCATTTTACCACGGTTTGGACCTCTCATGCCTTGTCAGCCCTTCTGCGTAGGGGCACAACCCAAGTCTTTTCGGCCCATCGTCAGCAACAGCTAGAGGCCGAACTCTTAAAAGACACTAACCTAATTTTTAAAAGGTGTGGGCCCCTTAATCCAGCTACCTTGCTTCCTGACCTGCCAGTCTTCCAGGATCAGCACGACTGTGTGAAAGTAGTTTATAGCATCTTACAAATAAGAAACAACCTGTTTGACGTGCCACTGAACAACCCTGATTGCATCCTCTTCTCGGACGGAAGCTCCTTCTATGTTAATGGCAAGCGTTTCACCAGTTATGCAGTCACCTCTGAATGGGACATTCAAGAGGCCGCCTCACTGCCAGGCAACTGGGGAGCCCAAGCCGCCGAACTCTATGCCCTGGCCCGAGCTTGCCAGTTGGCCGCTGGTAAGACCGTTTCCATTTTTACTGATAGCAAGTATGCTTTTGAAGTTGTGCATTGTCACATCCACCTCTGAAAGTTTCAAGGTTTCCAGACAGCTGCCGGTAAACCCATTCAGCACCTCCCCCTCATCCACAAGCTTTTGGACGCCCTCCAAGAACCCTCGGTCCTGGCTGTAGTTCACTGCCGGGCCCATACTAAAGATAATAGCCCCGTCACCCGTGGGAATGCCCTGGCTGACGCCTCCGCCAAGACGGCTGCCGTCTTACCCTTAGCCATGCCCATGTTGGCTATTGCAGCCTCCTCCTTTACTCCACCGCACCCCGTACCAGTACCCGCTGCTGAACTACAGTCGTAGGAGAGCCTCGGAGCCACTCTGGTCAAAGGAACCTGGCTTATGCCGGATGGCCGAGCCTGCCTCCCTCGCTCCACATACCCCGTGGCAGTTCGCTGGCACCATAATAAGGGGGGTCACTACGGCATGCACGCCCTTGTGAACACCATCGCTCGCTTTTGGTATGCTCCAGGCATTCAACCCTACTGCCTGTCAATAGTGAAAGCATGCAGCACATGTCAGCGTAATGGACCTGCTCCGCCTCTTAACAAAATTAAGGGTAAAAGACCTCCGCCTGCTGCTCCATTTCAACATCTTCAAATTGACTTTGCAGATATGCCAAAGGCTTTTGGAAAAAAGGACCTCCTTGTTTTGGTTTGCCCTCTGACTTCCTGAGTCACAGCTTTTCCTACTGCTAATTGTACTGCTGCCACAGTGGCAAAGATTCTCCTTAGAGACATTGTACCCCGTTTTGGCATCCCTCTCGTGCTTGACTCAGATCGCGGACCTCACTTTACTGGTCATGTCCTTGGCCGTTTAGAACAAGAACTGGGCATTTCACACTCCTTTCATACACCCTACCACCCCCAGTCTAGCGAAAAAGTTGAGCGTATAAATAGGAAGCTTAAGTTTACATTGGCTAAATACTGTCAGAAAACAGAGTTAAAGTGGCCTCAGGTACTTCCCTTGGTCCTGTTTCACCTTCGTACTCGCCCAACCCGTGTATTGAAATTATCCCCCTTTAAACTGCTCTATGGACACCCCCCTTTCAAAGGCGGGGCGCTACCACGTGTTGATGTTTCACTATTGGGAGGGAATCATATGACCGCGTGCCAGTTTCTCTCCCTACAGGCTCGCCTCCGTACCCTTTGGAAAGCCTCGCAGTTTTCCCAGACCGTGCCGCTGGAAAAACAGATCCACCCGTTCCAACCAGGGGACTTCGTCTGGGCCAAAAAGTTCGTTCGTGGCGACACCCTCCAGCCGAGGTTTACTGGACCCCACCAGGTTCTTTTAACAACCCAGACTGCAGTGTTCCTGAAAGGACGCAAATCCTGGATCCACCACTCCCACGTCAAGCCAGCCGTAGTGGACCACAGTGACGGACCAGCAGCTCTTGCCACCACTGAGGACACTGCCTCCGACCAGTGAACCAGCTTACCTCTTTCAGACATCAGACTTAAATTGACTCGGCAAAAATGAAAGGACCTTTTATTCTAACAACTGTATGTTTTTTATTATGCCTTTTTAGTTTATTTTCTGCTTATAAAAATAATGCTTTTATTAAATATTCCCACAAGGTTAAAACTCGTATTTTAGAAAATAAAAGTAATTGCTGGGTATGTACTCAATTTCCAGTAAATGCAGAACAGGAACTCCCCTTCACACCCATTCCCCTGACCACTGCTAATATAACTTGAATGCCACCGGCTAAAGTAAAAAATCCAGTCCAACACAATCTTACATGGAACAAAACAGGAGTGCCAATTAACAAATATCTCAGGGTAACCAATCAGACAGGATCACTGTGTTTTGTTAAAAAAAAGGGGTCAACTTTTGTGAAAACAAGTAAATGCAACATGTATTTTAATGGCACCGCCTTTAGTAAAAATCTTGGCTTCAAGCCTTGCGCATCCCACTTATCCCATATGTGAATCCCTCACCCCGATCCAACTTTTTCATGGGTGGGCAAGCCTTCAAAGTCAGCTTTTAAAAAGCCCTGCTCAAATCACGAGGGTGTCCAACTAATTGCTAAGGGATATACAATTGCCTTCTACAACTGCTCAAGCAGTACTACACTGCCCTTTAAAAACACCACTACCAAATTGTGCCTCTGCAGTTCGCACAACGACCCCTCTGTGTTACCAGGGGAACAGTGGTCCAACGGGTGGTGGGTTACCTCCTACTTTGAGAAATGAAATACCCAAAACGCATTGTATGGAACATACTGGGTGTGCGGGCCCAAAGCTTATTACTTTCTCTCCCCTGATTGGGCAGGGTCATGTTATTTAGCGTGGCTAACACCGCCTTCTCGCATCTCCCTCACTCCCCCTCATTTTCCCCACGTTCGTAACATCCGTGAAACCTTCAGAGATATTAATATCCGTGATGGTTTGTCGTGGCAGCGGTGGGCTGGTCTCATTAGCTTAAGGGGTGGTGTCATCCGTCTACAGGGACTACTAGAATCTTTAACCAATAAAACTGCGACCCTATTTAAGAATCAGGCCGGGGAAATGTCCCAGCTGCGCCAGTTAGCTTTGCAAAACCGAATGGCTTTAGACATAATGTTAGCAGCCCAGGGAGAAACTTGCGCCCTCATAAATAAAAAATGCTGTGTTTTTGTAAATAACACCTACTCTGACACTTTTCAACGTACCAAACATCTAAGGGAAATGGCTAAGAACTACTCCTCTGGCCAGCCACCTTATGATTGGTGGGAAGCCTTATGAAATTGGCTGCCTGAATTTGGGTGGGTTAAAAAACTCTTGGTGGGTATTGTTGGGGCCATAGTAATCCTTATAATATTGTGTTGCTGTATTCAGTGTGTCCCCTCCCTCATAGACTCATGTGGGTCAGTTTATTCTTTTCCTACTTCAGCCAAGGGCCTTACTCTCTTCGAGTTGGCCCAGGCTGAAATTGCCAAGCGGCCCTTGGCTCCTTAAAATGGGGTGTAGCTTTTGGTAAATAGTTATCCCAAAGCTACAAATGGAGGAATGTTGAGTCTGAACTTTTGATGAGCTTAAACTTAACCCAGACTTGATGTCTCTGTCTGAACTTTTAATCAAAGCTCTGACCTGCGAACTACTCAAGACACCCCCCTCCCCTTAAGTAGCCATCTCCCCTTTTCTCTTTTTGAATTTACATTTTAACCTGTTTTATCCTGTAGAATCTTGATTAATTATGCATGACCATTATGATCTGTTAATCACTTTGTTTACTTCTGTGTATAAATATTGATGCTCACCCCTAATAAACTTGCCACACTTACTCTGAAGCCTTTTAAGCTAAGAATAGTGTGAGCCCGTTGATCAACGAATTGGTGTCTGGTCTCTGACAGATTGTGAGCCCCATACCAACTCCGCACGAACTCGGGTGCTGGAGAGGTGAGTAAGGACTTGCTTTTTACCTAACATTTACATTATTGCTAAAAATAATTATGAAATTTGTATAAACACCCCCACTGCCCACCCTCTGAAATGGGTTGGGCTTGTTTTGAAAGGCAGTGCCACTTTTTTTTTTTTTGTGAGACTTGGCAACACTGACTTCAGAGGTCCACACCACTCACCTTGTCCCTGCAGGTGGTGGGGGTCTCATGGAAGTGGGGGGTGGAGGAGAGAAGGGATGCAGCGAGCGGCATGGGGGCCAAGCGGGGAGGGGACCTGGGGCAGAGCGGGGGTGGAGTGTGGGCGGGGCTGTGGGCGGAAGAGGTGGGACAGGAAGCTAGCCTCGCCCAGGGGAAACTTCACCCACCGCCCATGGCTGTTGGAAGAGCTCTCTCCCATTGGGTTAGAGAGGCTACATTAGAGAGCGTACAGTGGCACAGTTACATCGGTGCAGCTGCATTGCTGTAAACTCTGTAGTGAAGTCGTGCCCACAATTCCTTATTGACAGAGTTTGCAATCAGCCATATACACAGGAGTGCAAGGACGGCAGTACCCTCTGGTACCCTGTACCTTCAAGAGATTTCTAGCTGGTATGGGGTACCGGAAAGACGTGGGGCCACCGGACAGCCCCACAATGGCAGCTCGCCCTCCCCCCCCCGCCCCCAAGGAGCTGAGTAGCCCCGCTTGAGGACATGGCTGGGAGGGCGGGGCTGTACTCTGCTCCTTTCCCCGCTGCTGCTAGGGCATTCATTCTTAACAGTACAATACATATGCTAACAAACTTAAACAAAGGCTTTGTTTAAGTTTGGTAGCATATTTATTGCTGGTTTTTTACTTTGGTCAGAAGGCACAGGAGTTGGTCATTAGTGTCCTCTACCCACAACAGAGCATCCCTGTCAGTGTGATTTAACAATGGCAGAAGATACACATCAAACATTAGAGACCACATTTTCCAGATTTTCTTTTGAAAATCTGGCCCTTATCTAGGTGCCTAAATGAGAGTTGAGCTCTCTTGAAACTCTACCCTGGTGAGTGCTGACCACTTGAAAAATCAGGCTCTGAGCTCTGAAAATCTAGCCTTATGTGAGCTGTGTTTTTTTATTTAATTAAGCTCACTGGGGGCTTGAGAGGTAACTGAGAATGGTTCCTAGAGCTGGGAGAATATAAAAAAAAGAAAAGTATTTATGAGTATTTATTTGAATGAAAACCACAGATTCACCTTGACAATGTTCATATCCCTTGTAATTCATGTCTCACAACATTTGTACAAGTAACATTTTAATCTGCAAGAATGTTCTTAGACAGTGAAGTTCTCTTGGATACTTGAGGAAATGCCTTTTCATGTGTTGGAAATATCTATTAGTCTCAGGTTCTGAACACCTTTTCCTACTGTTTATGAATGCTTGTCATCAAGTCAGGGAGCAGAAATGATAATAGCTGGGCCCAGATCTTCAAAGGTATTTAGGCACCCAATGCCCATTCATTTTAATGGGAATTAGGTGACTAAATACCTTTGAGGATCTGGGCTCATGTAACTAAGTCATGGGCCCATGTCAGAACAGTCATGACATGAATGAGGAATAGATTTCATTACTATTTCGTTTAACAATTTTAAATGATGAGCAAGTCTGTAATAAATAAAATCAAAATCTGTTCATGGATAATTCTCAAACAGGGGTAAAAGGGATGATCTATGTGCTGTAAGTAGCTAACCAGGCTCTAATGGTGACTAAACAGTGCTATGAATTAGCTGACTGAAATCAGTAAGGGCACAGAACTAAAGGACCTAAGTGGCCTTGTTGACTGGATAAATGAAAGATGCATTTTTGGGCAGCAGCTCTTGTGGTTTTGTAGGCTGAGCAGCCTCTGTCCCACCATATCTGGCTACATGCCTTTGGGCTGTATTGTTTTCTATTCTGCATGTGACACCTCTGCTGCTATTGTTTCCAAATGTGACCTTCATGTTCTGGAAAAATGTCTGATGGTGAACCTGGCATTACAAGATGAATCTAATACCAAACAATAAAACAGAGAAAAGATGTAGGTCTCTGTCTACGATAATATACAAGGGATTTCAATCTAACTATGCAACAAGAAAACTCAGCTAACCAGTAGTGAAAGAAAAAAAATTCCCCTTGTAACACTGGGAGTTATGTTAGACCAAATATAGGACTAAAACACTGGGGGAATTATTATTGTATAAAAGCCACTGTGTAGGAACAATGCACTATACCTGACTGAATGAGAGAACTCAAAGATCAAGGGAGATTCTCCCATATATCTTTCCTCTTTACATTTCCTCTCCTTTTCTCCATTCATATCTTCCTTCCCTCTCTGCTCCTTCCCTTTTCTGTATCCCTGTGTGTGGTAGATGTGATGGTTTTATGTTTTGTGTGTTTTGCATCTTAACATTTCTAGGAATTTTTCACATCTGCAGAGCTTGTTGCCTGTTTTGTTCCCAGAGTTGCTTGGTGTCTGAAGGGAAAGTGGGATGATTGTCCTTCCTATCCATCTTTCATTTAAGAAGTTTTCAATTTGGGATGCTGCTGGATCCTCAATGAGACCTGGAAGTACAGGTGGCACCATGGGCCCAAAGCATCATTTTACAACTGCATCTGTTTAACAGATCCAGTTGTAAAAATTTAGACAGGTAAGGGGGGTGTCGGAGGGGCCAGGCGAGAGTGTTGGGGCCCCAGGCTAGGGGCGGGGCAGAGTCACATGGAGGGTTACGTGGAGAAGTCACATGCCCCCCTTCCCCCCGCCTCCCCGTTGCATCCCTCCCATGAGTGCAGTATGGGCAAGAAATGATTTTTATTTGCACCACTGCATATACATATATGCAGTAACTATCCAGCCTAGTAAAGGATTTGTTCATAAAGGGATCACTTCAAATGGAAGTGCAACAGTTCTGGAAAATCCCTGATTTGCCATTGGAAAGGTCCTGTAAAAATTATTCTACTTTTACAATGGACAAAATAAATGCAATACTAAACACTGGGTTAAAGTAAGTGATGAGACAAACTGGATCAGAAGTGTATTGTAACTTGTTTAAATGTATTGTATGTATGTGTATTGTAACTTGCTTTTATTAGTGCAGTTTGCTTTTAGCTTCTTAATCATTTCATTCAGAGATAATGTTTTAAACAGAAAAATTAAGATCCTGTGAATTGCCAATCTCTTCGGCTGACAAATAGGTCAGCTTTGATCTGCTGAGTCCAATTTACACTGTGCAGATGGACAGCTAACCATCTCTCAGAGGTAAACTTTTCCCTTATCTAAAGTGAAGGTTTCCTCTTACCTCCTGTGGGTCTCAAAGCAGCTGTTGCTACCATGTAGGTCATAGGGCAGCGAGAAGAGTCTCATTTTTCCACTTGGATAGTTGATTCAGACTCTTGTTCCAATTCACTCTATGGGTTCCACTGGTGCAAGTCAATGGAGCCTGGGCTCAGGGACCTTGGTGACTGAATAGCTATTAGAAGAGGGGTAGCAGTGATTCAGATTGCACACAACCACTGCTCTGCTGGAGGGCCTGGAAATGGTTGGCACGTCTCCAAAAGCTGGCAAGGTCAACCTAGGAGAGTATGGGGCAAGTTGCCCGGAAGGACTATCATCTCAGCACTCCGTATGGGCGGTGTCAGCAGAAGGAGCTCTTCTTGAGTCTCAAGAGAAAACTTTAAATTGCCCTCCCAGTATCACTGTCTCTTGCTGGTGAATCCCCCATGGTTGCAACAGTCTCCAGATGAGTGCCAGGGGGCACAGTTTGCATTTCCCGAAACTAGCAGACTGCAGCATTAAGGTGTTACTGTTAGAGCCATAGCAGTGCTATGGTGCCCTAGTTACATCCGTGAGATTGTCGTCATTGAAGAACCACAAAACATTTAGCAATTGAACCGAGTGGAATTTGCTTTTTTGTTCTGTTTTCTCTCTCTCTCTCTCTCTCTGCTGTTCTACCAATAAGTGGAAAAAATCAGGTTTTTATACCAGGCAGTTGCAGCCGTTATGCCATCAACTATAGTAATTTTCATAGTGAAACCATAACATTTATTTCCTGAAGCCATAAAATGTGCTGCATGTCAAAAATGGTGATGGATCTGGAAGTCAAAGGGTGAGCTATAGCTAGCTGCATCATTTTATGTCTGGTTCTTTAGTTCTTTGGCCTAAGTGTGTCACTGTCAGTCACTGAGTAGAGCAAATTAGAAAATGACATTTTGTGTGCATGAGGGTGCAGGAATGTTGAAAGGTTTAGCTGAAACAGTGCTAAGTAACAAGCTAAATCAATACCCGGGCATGGTGCTAGGGGGCGCTCTGTCACTGGAAGAGTCATAAACCTGTGGTTCTGATCGCTTGTAGTACTAACTATCCCACGGCACTTTTTGAAAGAGAGAGAGAGTGTTAGTCCTGGATAAATTCCACTTACAGTGCAACCCCATATTTTCAACTAGATGAAAGTCTTACTTCCAGCCTACCATGTGCTGTTTAAAGTTTGCCGCCTTCCACCCTGGCAATGGACCCATTTCAGTGATGTATCCCATGATCCTTGTGTATACAGGGCCAGACTTTGACTTTGGATGCCCCTGCATGTCTCCACCATGAATGGAAGGGATAAGAGCACTGGTGGTAGAGTGTGGATGGCGTATGCTTTCCTACCTTTTTGTACCTCCACTGGAGACAGCCAGAATCCCAGTGTTTGCACCCATGGTGCACAAGGTGCAGGAAACGTCACTTTCCTTAAAGGGATAGGCACAGATGGGACCAAAGCCAGACCTGATAGGACCACTTGTGCACCTGCAAAGAGATTTAAGAGCTGCAAAGTGCCCCCAGAGCATTCCTGGCTGGTGTAGTGCACCTGTGTACTATGCAATAGATTGCCCTTACATGCCACAGATTAACCCATGGGTTGTAATCCATTAGTACTACTCATTAAATGAAGTGGGATGTTTGAATGAAAGTTGTCATCTGACAGTTTCTTACTTTCTTTTCTTACTGCGGTTAGTTCCAGGTACTGTATGTATCTGTTTCGGTGATTCTTTTTTGGTCCAGTGTTTTCCCAGACGGGAAATTGCCTTGAAAAAAGCACATTCATACCCACCTCCCCCATGCACAATGTCATATAAACCCCTTTGGTGGGCTGTTTTTCTTCAGATATCAGAGCAGGAGCAGTGCTAATTCAGAAATGCAGTCACAGAGCTTCCCTTAGAGCTGGTAGGAATTTTCTGATGGATTTTTTTTTCTGTAGGAAAATATCAATTTGTTGAAAGGAAAACAATTTGCAAAAATGTGTTGATTTTGACAACATTTTATTGAGAAAGAATTGAAAAACATCATTTAGATAGCAGTGTTTCAACCTTTTTGGTTGAATCATTTGAATGGAATGGAACATTTAGATTTTCCATTTTGGAATGACTTTGTATCAGTTTTTTAAATTCCATGTTATAAAATACAAAATTGCTAAAAAGAGTCAAAATCTGAAAATAAAACTTTCCAATTGACCAAAAATATTTTTTTCAGAATTTGATTTTGCAGGAAATCTCAAAAATAAAAGCAGTTCCTGCCCAGCTCTATTCCCAGGCTAGGGGGTCCTCCGTCAGGGATAGGATGATGTTTACTGCTCATGTTGCTGCATGGTATGGAGAACGAGCTAGTTCATGCTGACAGAATTCTGTAATGTTAGTAAATTGACCCCCATAAAAATAAATAAGGGTTTCCCCATCTATTGCTGCCCTGGCTGGGACACATCACTAGAATTTGCAGAGGGTCCCAGATTTGTTTGAACCTACCTTGACTTGAAGTATGGTACTATGCAGATTGTGGCACTGCCTCCAGTAGTCTGTCTCTCCAGGAGGGTGACTCTATCAATTTGTTTTAACATGCAGCTGGTACAAATGTAATATTGTCACATCCCAAAATGATTACTTATGTTAAACATAAGGTGACAGCATTAACCAATGCGGTATAGCTAAGAAAATATGCCAGGTGCTTACACCAGTGGCAGCCAGAGCTGAAAGCCAGCATACACCTTAATACTCAGACTTGTCAATGATGTATTCATATGGAATTATGTGGTAGCCAGGGGTGGCATTTTTGTAGAAATTTTGGTGGTGCCCAGAACCTGCCCCTGCCCAAACTCTGCCCCCCCAAATCTGCCCCCCCCACCTGCCCAAGGCTCTGGGAGAGTTTGGGTGAGGGAGGAGGTCTGGGGTGCAGGCCCTAGGCTGGGGCAGGGGATTGGGGTGCAGGGTGCAGGTTCTGGGAGGGAGTTTGGGGATGGGGGGTACAGAGGGATGGGGTACAGGGGTGAGGGCTGTGGGGTGTGGCAGCAGATGAGGGGTTTGGAGTGTGGGAGGGGCTCAGGGCGAGAGTAGGGAGTGAGGGCTCTGTCTGGAGCTGGCAATGGGGGGGTTGGGGTGTGGGAGGGGCTCAGGGCAAGAGTAGGAGTGTGGGGGGTGAGGGCTCTGGCTGGGACTGAGGATAAGATGTTTGGGGTGCTGGAGGGGCTCAGGGCTAGGGTAGAGGGTTGAGGGTGCGGTGGGGGGGTGAAAGTTCTGACTGGGAGTGTGGGCTTTGGGGTGGGGCAGGGCTGGGGATGAGTTTGGGCTGCTCCGGGACAGGGGCCAGAGAGGAGGACTCGCCCCAGCCCTTTCCCTGCCGGCATCAGCAAGCTCTGGGGGAGGAGCCTCCATTTCCTGCCCCCCCAGCAGCACACTCACCCCCACCACTGTCACTGCATGTGCTCCTAGGGCCCCTCTCAGGTCCAGGAATCTCCCTCGCCTCCCCTGTGGTGGGTGCCGTGGGGTGCTGCGTGCGCCTCGTCCCCTGCTGTTGCCCCTGACTGTAGCCTCACTGGGGGTGAGGGATGGGGCTGCCTCCTTGCCCAACATAAGCAGGAGCAGTGACTGTGGGCTGGGGGGGGAGGGGGCTGTGCTGCTGGAGGGTCCCGCTGGAAAAGGGAAGGGTTTGAGGGGGAAGGGCAGGCTCAGAGTCAGTCTGCCCTGGCAGTGGAGAAGGGGGGCACTAGGACCCTGTGGCAGCAGTTGCTCCAGGGAAGCAGCATGGAGGAGACAAAGACAGAGACGCTCTGCTCTGGAGCCGGGAAGGTGGGGGGGGCAGCAAGTCGGGGCCACAGGACACTCGGGGGAGGCACGGGGGGGGGGGAGACCCGGCCCCAAATATTGGTGGAGCTGGGCCCCTGACTCTGAATATTGCTGGTGCCCGAGCACCACGTGGGTATGGAACTCGCCTCCTATGGTGGTAGCCACACAGAATTGTGTAGTAAATCGCAAACAAGTGTTGGGAAATGTAGTGACAAGTGATCTACACTTTATGCACAAACTGGTGTAAAAACTTTGTACATAAAATACAACTTCCTGGAAAGGTGAGCAGGAAAGAAAAGTCCATTTCATCAGGGCAGGTCTACTTATCTGAACTAAGAATGAAAGCTAAATCAGGTTTTGCTAGTGAAGCGGGAGGAGGGGACCTGAGGATCAGTGTGCAGAGAATTAATGCTAATGGAGGTGGTGGATCTATGCATCAAGGACAGATAAACTACAACGTATCCTAATCAGCAAGTTTCCACTAATCCTGCTAAAACATCAGCTTCTCATATTAACCATGGTAGATTGGCTCTAAACTTCGAGGCTATCATTTACCTTCAGTTTTTCTGCAGAACTTCTATTGACACAAAAATACTCTATTACT
The DNA here is from genome assembly GCF_002925995.2 of Terrapene triunguis. NCBI lineage: Eukaryota > Metazoa > Chordata > Testudines > Emydidae > Terrapene > Terrapene triunguis. The sequence continues at coordinate 223,807 of NW_020664476.1, read as the reverse complement.
GTGTGTTTACTCAGGTTGGTCTAAACCTACCACGTACCTACCACAGTATCACAAAAGCAAGAAAGTTAAGAATGAAGGAATCTAACAGTACATACCCAGTACTACTCTACCAAGAGAGGCAGTTTCACCAGTAGGACAATCACCATATATCAGAGACTATACACCCACAACCTTAATTCTGCTCTAGATCTACTCATAAATTTTAAGACCAAAACAGACCACTGTGATCATTTAGTCTGATGTCCTGCATAACATGGGCCATAGAATTTCACTCAGTATTTCCTGCAACATGCCCAACAACTGTGGTTGAGTTAGAGCAACTCTTTAGAAAGGCATCCAGTCTTGATTTAAAGATTGCCACACCTCTAGGCAGATTACCCTAGCTATTAAAAACGTGTGCCTTATTTCCAGTGTGAATAGTCTAGTAAAGAAGTCAGCCTTCCCCTTATTATCCTTTCTACACAGTTCTGGAAATCACACTCACTCAAGTTTGAATTAATAAATGAACCCTACATTGTATCCTTAATATCAACAAACCTGGTGAATCAACAAAAGAAGCAATTCCCGGAGTTGTGGAACAACTGTGACCAGCTTATTCCCAGTCACTGAAAGCCTTACAGACACATCAAACAAGAATGGTGACACCATAGAGCCATGTAAAAACTCACACAAATACAACCTAGTGGAATAGGTTTTGCAACTATAGTCCTACTGCCTTAATATAACATCTGTCCTGCTGGAAAGGAGTGTCTTTTTTACAGGACGCAATGGAAGACTTTTTTATAGACTATAGACTATAAAGTAGATGAAATTAAGACTCCAAGACTGTATCAGAACATTTCTTTTTAAAATTAGCAACAAGAAATCAACATAATACACTGCAAGAGAGTAAAGGCAGGTTATGGTAGACATAGGCACATAGTCAAATAAATTGCAATACACAATTAAAGATGCACTCTTATCTTCACTACCTTTTAATACATACACATCATGTAGGTTTCATTTTGCTTGGAAAGTGGAATGACAGAATTTATTGTTTATTACCACCGATAGTAGATTTTCATTGGTACCTATTGCTATTTAATGACCTACATATGTTATACATTTTGATAAGTTAAATTAGGCATATTGATCCTTTTGTTTTCCACACACAAGGGGTTCAGAATAAGCACTAGCTCAGCTATTCTATACAGTCCACTTCTTATAACATCAGAATATGCTGCTACAAAGTGGTGAGAAATCAAAGTAGCTCTTTTACTTGACAGTGTTGTTGTTGGCCAATGAAGTTTGATAAGATTTGGTGGATTAAAAAATTATTTCAAAGATTAAACTTTGGGCTCTAGGAAGCAGCTGACCCTATGGATCAAAAACCTCCGTTTTCTCCGTCTTGGAGTGGCTTCTAAAAGCCTCAATATTAGGTGCTTCCTCAATTTCTTTAGGTCTAAAGTGGCTGTAAAACTGTAAGGGCTACATTTAAAAAAAATTCTGGGCCAGATCCTCAGCTGGTGTAAGTCAGAGTAGCTCCATTGAAGCTGATGGGGCTATGCCCATTTACAGCAGCTGAGGTTCTCCCTTTAAGCTGCAGCCACAATAAATGTACACACATATGTAAACAGGTGACCAAAACATGCATCTGTGAACGTTAAGGGCCAGCAGGGAGTGGCAGGTCACTGCATGGAAGTACAAAGGAAGAGGAGGTGCAAGACTCCTTCCCCCCTTAGGACTTGCCTACATTCGCACTAGCATAGACAAGACGACAGGCTACTACGATTATTTTTAAAATTAAGTTGTTTACAGCTGCTCTGCGAGCTACATAACAGTAATTAAAAAGTCAACGGAACCTCCAGGGACAAGAGCCTGTTTAAATCAGATTTCTTCTGTCTCTGAGATGTGTCCTGCATTGAGAAGGAGCACTCTTCTACAAACCAAAGATGGCTTCAGCACAGTTCTTGGAGCAGATGTCTTTGGTGCCATAGAGGCCATGGTGACAGTCAAAGACTTAGGCAATACAGCCACAGATCCTAGCCCCTCTGGAATCTATTTGTTTTGGTGCCAATGTCATTCTTGACTTGTCTGGATTTAAAGTAGAGGCCGATCTACTCTTCATGGGACAGACAGGGTTTGTAATGTCTCCTTGATAGGGAAGGCTCAGCGCCTCCCTTTCCTACTAGTGCAGTCACTGTACACGAAGCAGTGACCTCAGGAATGGGTTTCCCCATACAAAATAAAGAGTGTCTGTATGTGTCTTCTGAAAACATGGAGCAGTATGACACATACTGATACTCTGCCTGTAGTGAGGCCCATATTGGTTGACCGGGAAGTGGGCGGGCTTACCCGCCCACTGCTAAAGGCCCCTCCCCCAGCCTAGCGGGAGGGACCACTGGACCCAGAAACCAAGTAATTCCTTGGGACAACTGATAAAAAAACAGGGAGTGAGGTGACGGTTAAAGGTTCAAAATCAGGGAACCAAATGGGGACACCGAGCAAAGAACCCCGGACAGCGCCCACTGCTCCTCAAAGGTGGTAAGGGAGCCAGCGGACGCTGCCCAGTGGAACTCCGCCCGGAGACGTGAAACCAAAAAATTACGGAAGTAGGCCCCACAGTCGCAGAGCACCCCCTCGTTCAACATCTTCTCCCTGGTATTATAGATGGTGAGCTTAGCTAAAGCCAGGAAGAGGTTGACGAGGAGGTCTCGCGACTTCGTGGGGCCACGGATAGGGTGTGCATAAATAAACAGGTGTGGGGAAAAGTGCAACCAGAACCTCAACAAGAGGTTCTGGAGGAGCCGAAACAGGGGCTGCAGCCTGGCGCACTCGAGGTATGTGTGCGCCAGGGTCTCCCGTAGGCCGCAAAATGGGCAGGCCTCGGGAATGGGGGTGAACCGCGCTAAGTACACGCCCGTGCTCACGGCTCCGTGAAGGAGCCGCCAACCAATGTCCCCGGCGGGCCGTGGAACCAAGGTGGAATAAAGACTGGCCCACCGGGGTTTCTCACCCTCCACGGGTATCAGATAGTCCCGCCATTTGGTATCGGGGCGGGACACGAGGGTGAGAAAATGTAACGTGTGGAGCACGAGTGTGTACAAATGGTCTCTGGGCGCGGTTCGAAACCAGACAGGCTGCAAAGCGTGCAGCCGGCTTGGGTTATGGGATCGGGGGAGCCGGGGGGGCGCACGGAACAGGGGCCCAATAAAAAGATCCGGAGGACCCGGGGTGAGGGGTGGGCGGGGAGCGCCTTCCCGCAGGGCCCGCCACAGGAAGTCGAGAGCGGGAGGTGACAACGCAGCGCCCACCTCCCGGAGTACACGCAGAGGGGTCGTAAGGGTGGAGAGCCCCATGCGCCGACCAAGCATGCGGGGATCCACCCAGTCCCCTCTGGTGTAGTCCAGGAGGTCTCCGACCCTGGTGGTTCCCGCCAGGACCAACCTCCGGCTCACCGAGGGAGACTCCGCCACCTGCACACGGAGATCGGGATTGTGCAGCAGGGGCTCCGCGAGGAGATCCGCGCCCTCGGTGGCCACAGTGGACCTGGTCGCCGAGAAAAGCTTCCAGGTCCAGAGAAGGTCCTGGTAGAAGACCAGTAGCTCCGAGAGGTCTCGCGGAAGACCTCTCGGGTGAAGGAAAAAGAGCTGCCGGTCGTATCGGAGTCCTCGGAGGCGGCGGAGGAAGGCGTGCGCTAACGTGCTCCATGCCGGACTACCTGCACCATAAAGGAGCCGCTGCAGGGCCTGGAGGCGGAAGACATGGACCTGGCTACGAAGGCAGACCAGGTCCTGTCCCCCCTCCTCCAGGGGGAGACTCAGAACCCCTGCAGCGACTCAGTGCAGTCCCGGCCAGAAAAACTCCAGGGCCATCCTCTGGAGCCTGGCCAGGATCTCCGGGGCCGGGCTCAGGGTGTTGAGTCGGTGCCAGAGCATGGAGAGAATGAGCTGGTTCAGCACCAGCGCCCTCCCACGCAGGGAGAGACACCGGAGCAGTCCAGTCCATCTCCGCAACCGCCCACCCACTCTGGCCACTAAATCCTGCCAGTTCTCCGGCGGAGAAGGATGCGTGGCGGAAAGATAAACGCCAAGATAGAGCAGCGGACCCGCGCTCCACCGGATGGCTTGAAGCGCGGGCGGGAGGGAGCTGGCCTGCCACCCGTCCCCGACCACCAGGCCCGAGCTCTTGACCCAGTTAACCCGGGCGGAGGAGGCCACCGAATAAACGGCCTGGCAGGCCTCCACCCGCACCAGATCTTCTGGGTCCTGGACCACAAGGAGCACGTCATCGGCATACGCCGACAGGACCAGCCGCATCTCCGGCTCCCGAAGCGCCAACCCCGCCATCCTCCGACGGAGGAGGCAGAGGAAGGGCTCGATCGCCAGAGAGTACAGCTGGCCCGAGAGGGGGCACCCCTGACGCACTCCCCGCCCGAAGCTGACCGGCTCGGTCAGGGCCCAGTTGAGCCGGACCAAACACTCCGCTTCAGCGTACAGCACCCGGAGAAAGCCTACAAACTGGGGCCCGAAGCCGAAAGCCCGCAGGGTGCCCAGGAGATACCAGTGGTCCATCCTGTCGAATGCCTTCTCCTGGTCCAGGGACAGGAGGGCGAACGACAGACCATCCCTACGCCCCAGCTCTAAAAGGTCACGGACCAGGTATAGGTTATTAAAGATGCTCCGGCCCGGGACGGTGTAGGTCTGGTCGGGATGGACCACGTCCGCCAGCACGGACCCCAGCCGCAGCGAGATAGCCTTCGCTACGACCTTATAGTCCGTGCTGAGGAGCGAGAGGGGACGCCAATTCCGTAAATCGCGAAGGTCCCCCTTCTTCGGCAACAGGGCGAGCACAGCTCGCCGGCACGAGAGAGGGAGGACCCCGCTTAGCAAGGACTCAGCCCAGACGGTGACGAGGTCTGGGCCGAGGACATCCCAGAACACGCGGTAGAACTCCACGGTCAGCCCGTCCATGCCCGGCGATTTGTTGGTGGGCATGAGCCGGAGGGCTTCCGAGAACTCGGCTAGGGAGAGAGGCAACTCCAGCCGGTCTCGGTCGCCCGCGCTGACCGTCAGGAGCCCGGTCCAGAGCACCCTGCGGGCCTCGGCGTCGGTCGGATCCGGGGAGAAAAGAGCGGCATAGAAGGCCCTGGCCCTTCCACGCATCTCCTCCGGATCCGTGAGGGGGGAGCCGTCCTCCGCCAGGAGGCAGGTGACATGCTTTTTGGCCCCCCTCCTTTTCTCCAGGGCATAGAAGAAGCGGGAGCCGTGATCCATCTCCCGAAGGAGACGGATGCGGGATCGAACGAACGCGCCCCGGGCCCAGTGGTCTTCCAGGGCCCGGAGCTCCTCCCGCTTCTCCCGGTACGCCTCGCAGAGGGGTGGATCCTCGGGGCTGGAGGCCAGACGCCTCTCCAGCTCCAAGACCTCCCGCTCCAACTGCCCTATGAACGCATCTCTCCGCCGGCTGGCGCCCCGGGCGTAGTTCCGGCAAAAGAGCCGCGCGCGGACCTTCCCCACGTCCCACCACCGCCGCGCCGAGGGAAAGGCGCGCCGCTGCCCCCGCCAGGCCAGCCAGAACATCTGGAAGGAAGCCACGAAGCCCATGTCCTCCAGCAAACTATTATTAAAATGCCAATAGGCCGGCCCCGGCCGCTCAGAGCTGAGAGAGGCCGTCACGGACACCAAATGGTGATCCGAGAACGGGGCCGGCCGGACGCTGGAGGCATGGGCCCGTGCCAGATGAAGGCGGGACAAATAAATCCGGTCCAACCGGGAGTGGTGCGACCGGTCATCCTCCACCTGGACATAGGTGAAGGTGGTATCGTCGTCCGGGTGGTGCTCGCGCCAGACGTCCACCAGGGAGTGATGGTCTACAATCTCCCTGAGGACGCCCGCGGCCGCCTGGGAAGTCTCAAGCCCTGAGCTGTCCCGGTCCTCGAGGGTGGTGTTAAAGTCCCCGCCCAGGACCAGGCACTCACGAAAATCCAGAGTGCCGAGGAAGGCCGCCGCCCGCCGATAGAAAGGCACGCGGTCCGGGCCCTTGTTCGGGGCATAAACGTTGACCAAATTTAGAACTAGCCCTTCCACACGGGCCCGGACGTGCAGCAGGCGGCCCGGCACAACCTCGGCGACCCCCAGCACCTCAGGCTGCAGCCCCGGGGAGAACAGGGTGGCCACTCCAGCTGAGTGGGCGCTGAGGTGGCTAAAATAAACCCCGTCTCCCCACTCCAGCCGCCAGCTAGCCTCGACGGCCGGAGCCGTATGGGTCTCCTGCAGGAAAATCACAGACTACCCCCCCTCCCGAAGGAAGGAGAGCACTTGGCACCTGCGGAGACCCACCCTACAGCCCCGGGCGTTCAACGATGCAAAGGTGGTGACTGTCATGTTGAGGGCTGGGGCAGATCCTCACGGGCGGAGGCATCGACGGCCTCCAGCGGGCCCCGCAAGATCCCATGCTCGACCCCAAAGGCCAACAAGGAGTCGCGGAATCTGCGGGCCCGCCGGTAGGCCGCGAAGTCTCGCCGATCGGACCCCCGCCCCACCCCCAAAAGTGCCTCCACAGCCCGGAGGACGAGATGGAAGTCCCCCCAGCGCCGAAGGGCGAGCTGCACCTTACCCTGGGAACCACGGGTATCCGATAGAAAGAGGCGCAGCTCATCCCGCAGCGTGGAGGGGGAGGCAGCGGCCAAGCCGCTGCCGTCCTCTGGCAGTGCCCCCGAAGGGTCCTCACGGCCCACGGACAAACAAGGGCCGAGCTCCTGCGCCGCTGCGCCAGGCTGCCCGTCCCTATCCCCGACAAAGGAGAGGGCGGTTGAGGGAACAACACAGCCCCAACAGTGGCGGGAAGGGGAGACACGAAAGCCGTCCCCCGAGGGTCGTCTGCAGGCATCGAAAATGCGACAACCCCAGGGGCAGCAGTGAACCCAGAGGTGGCAGGAAGAGACACCTCGGGGGCAGCAGGAGAGGGAACAGGATCAGGGACAGGAACGAGCTCCCCATCCCCTGCTGCCAAACCGCTAGATTGCGGCTCCCCCTGGCTAGGATCTGCATCCAAGGGGACGGAGGCAGCAGGGACTGGGGAAGCCTCAGGGGCAGAAAGTGTGGAAGGGGCGGGAAGGGGGTAGAAACCGGCTGCTCAGCAACAGCCGTCACCCCAAGGGGCTCGGCGGCTGTGCACAAGATGGTAGTCGCGGTCGGGCTGGCAGGTAGGGCCAGGGGTTCCCCAAAAACGAAATCGGGGGTGGCAGAACCGGGAGCAGGAGGTGGGGGCAGGATCGAATCAGTACCCGGATCGGGGCCCGCTGGTGGAAGGGTGTCCTCCCCCTGGGTAACTGGGGTCAAACCCAGGGCCTCAATCTCATCAAAAAAGGAGGCGAAAGCGGTCCCCTCGGCCCCGGCGACCTCCCCGCTAGTCACTGAGACAAAGGCCGCCTCGGCAACATCGGCGGCGGCGGGGAACACGGTCGGAGCAGGGGCCGGGAGAACCGCTACCGAAGCTTCCTCAGGTGCGGGCTCAACGATAGGGACAGGAGTTTCCCCAGCCGCTGCCACGGCGTCCACAGTCTCCATGGCCGGCGCCTCCTGCTGGGTACCGTCTGGGGGCGCGATGGAAGTACTAGCAACGTCGGCCCCCCGCAATATCTTTCGGGGGGTCTGCTCTCCCTCCTCATCAGAGGGGAGGGAGAGAGCCCGCGACCCGCGGGCGCTGCGCTTTCCCCGGACGGTCACCCAGCCCCCTGAGGTGGAAGAGGAGGTGGAGGGCCGGTCAGCAGGGGCGGGGCCAGAGGGCAAGGGCAGTAATTTCGGGGCTCGGGGTGGCAGGGGCGAAGGGCCAGAGGACAAGGGCGAACCCTCTCCCTGGGGCGGGCCCGACCCCGCGGCCGGTGGAAGCTGCCCCGCCCCCACCTCCACATGCCCCGCCGATCCAGGGTCGGCGACGGCAAGGCCCGCCCGCTCGGTCGTCTCCGCGGCCAGAGCGGGATGCGCGGCAGAAGGAGGAGGGACGGCGGCAGCAGCAGTGGCCGAACCGCCAGGGTCGCCGGCGATGACAGGGCCGGCACTCTCCCGGGCCCCGGGGGTCTCGGACGCTCCTCCAGGCCGGGCCAGGGGACAGTCCCTCCGGACATGCCCCGGCGCTCAGCAGAGAAAGCACCGGGCCTCCCCCGTCGAATAATGGACCCGGTAGTGGGCCCCGTGGTAGGGCACCAGGAAGGACCCCTCAAGCGCCGTTCCGACACCCACCGCCGGCAGCAGTTGGAGCTGGACCTGCCGGCGGAAAGACAGGATGTGACGGAGGGCGGGGTCCTTACAGCCCAACGAGAGAGGGCTTACAATAGAAATTGGCTTCCCCAGGGTGGAGAGGGCAGGCAACAGGGCGGCGTTGGGGAGGTAGGGCGGGACGGAGGTTAGAACCATCAGTACGCCCAGGTCCTCCAGGGGTTCCAATGGAACAAACATGCCTCCCACCGCCAGGCCACTTTCCACCGCCTCCTGCACGGCGGCCTCCGACACCAGGAAGAACACGGCCTTCCCATACATTTTGGAGGCCGCCACGATGGCTGAGGGCCCCACCACCCTCGCCAACGCCCGCACGTAGGTCTCAATGTGGGGCGAGGCAGGCACCAGGTGGCAACGGACGCCATGCCTTCTAGTTAGCGAGGGGAAGGGGCCCAGGCCACCGGGGATGGGTCCAGAGGCGGCGGTCGGGGCGGATGGCGCGGCGGTACGCGGGGTGGCGGCAGCCACCTGGGCGTACGCTCTGGGGGTCCTAGATGGAGCGTCTCCAGAGCTGGTGAAAGGGACAGCAGGAGAGGGAGGGGCCGCGGCCGGAGTCGGGGCCGTGGCGGGGATTGCGGCCCCGCCCGCAGGAGGTTTGGCACCCCGGGCGGGGCCCTTGCCCTTCTTCCTCCCTTGGCCCTTCCTGCCGGTGGAGGGGGCAGCCGTGGCAGCGGCGGTGTCCAGGGCAGGGCCAGCCGAAGGGCTGGCCACTGGGGCGGGCGGGGGTAACAGGGCAGAGGAAGAAAGCGGGGCAGGGGCAAGAGCATGGGCAATGGCGGGAGCAGGGTCAGTGGCGGGGGTAGGGGCAGGAGCAGAGTCCCCCGCCATTGCAACCAGCAGCCACTCCTCCTCTCTAGGCAATAGACAGAGGAGGAGGGTCTAGCAAATGGGGCAGGGAAAATGGAAAAGAAGGAGGGGGGGGGTTAACCACTCCCCCCTATGAAACTACAGAGAGGGGAGGAGGACACCCCTGGGGTGGGTGACGGGAAAGCAAGGAAAAAGCAACCACTCCTCCCCGCTAGGCTGCAGGCTGGGGAGGAGGGTGCCAACGGGGTGGGGGGGCGGAAGGCACAGACACCAAAAAGAAAAGCTGGCTCCTCCGGAAAAAGGGGCGTGAACAGTGCAAAGGGGATGGGTACGAGCGCGCGCGAGGGGAAAGAGGGGGGGGGGGAGGAGGCCTGGCTCAAAAATGCCTGCCAGCTGCAATCCAAGGCCAAAGCTGGGCTGGGAATGCAGCCAGCAGGCTTGAAGCTGATCAGGAGAAGGGAAGGAAAAAGAAGGGAGGGGGGGAAGGGACAAACCGAAAGGGTTTACAAAGGAAGGGGGGGGCGGGGTAGGATAGGGCCAACTAATACGGGGGGGGGCTACAGTGAGGGGACCCCACCAGCTAAACGCAGGAGGGGGGCAAAAAAAAATCACCCACAGCGCTCGTGAAGCGTAGGCTCTGCCGCCCGCTGCAGCAGACAAAACAGTCCCGGATGGTGGAAAAAAAGCAGGGGGAGCAAACAGCCCCGCCGAGGGGCGAAAAACAGGTCCAGATGACACGCGGGGCCGTGGAGGGGTTGTCGGCGGTGGGGGTGGTGGCGGTGGGGGGGGGCAGATGGTCGAAGGGGGGGGGCACCGCACCCTCCCCCCCGCGCCCTCCTCAACAGTCCGTCTCAGGGGACGGAACAAGAGAATCCCACGTCGACCTCAGAGCTTCCTCACACGCGATGGCTTCCACTCCGGGGAATTACGAACGAGAGGTCCAGTACCGTCTACACTCCAGACGCTTCGCGACGGGGGACGGGACAGAGGGACCCCACGTCGACCCCAGGGCTTCTCCGTACGCTATGGCTCCCACTCCGAGGAATTACGGGCGAGAGGCTCAGTTCCGTCCACCCTCCGAACGCGACCGGAGGCACCACACCACCCCAGGAGCAAAGTTGGCAAAGTCACTCAAAAAAACACAGTTCTCACACAAACCCCTCCACAGTCTCTCGAATCAGGAACACAGGTCTCCGACCTCCGCGACGGAGATAGCAGCTCCCACGCGGGCAGCAGCGGGCGGCAGGCGTCCGGCCAGGCAGAGCAGGCAAGCAAGCAGGCAGGGGGGCCCCCAGACGGTGTTGATGCTGGGGGGGCCGGTGCTTCTCCCTCCGGAGGCGAGGGGGGGGGCAGGCCGGCAAGGCCCCCCCCTCCGCACTCCCTCCCTCCCTCAGCAGCAGCAGCAGCAACGGCAGGGGAGGGCTAGAGGGAGAAGGAAGCCAGAGCACCAGCAAAATGCGACCGACCCTGTAGTGAGGCGGTGTGGCTCCCCGCCGCCCCGGAAGGGGAAGAGCCCATCCGGAGGCCGGAGTGGGTGGAGCTAGAGAGCTCTGAGCCCACCCCTCAGAGGGTCAGGCGGCGACCCGGAAGTATAAAGGCTCGGCCTCAGAGCTCAATCAGGCCCCAGCCTCTGGAGAGACCAGACGTCTCCAGCCTAGCTCGTGACTGGGAAGACCCCACGGCCCAAGGCGGCCGCCAGGACTGGCCAGGCCTGCCTTGTGCCCGCTACCTGGAGGAGCTGCCGGGCCTGCCCTGCGCCCGCTACCCGGAGGAACCCATGGTACTGGATCCCCGGGAGGACAAAACCCAGATCCAGGTACTACCTGAGGGGGAGTGTGGAAGTAGCCTGGGGGCAGTCGACCCCAGTCTGGCTGCAACACTGCCAGAGCCTATGTCGGTGTGTTGCGGCCAGGATCCCCACTGACAGCAGCGGGTCTTCTGCCGCTGCTAGGGCCCCGGGCTGGGAAGCAGTGGAGTGGGAGGGCCTGCGTCCCCCCTGCTACCCAACTCGTGGGTGGCAGATTCCCCCTATCCCTGGCCTGAGGAGGCTGGGACCTGTTGTTACTGCTCAGCCCTGACTGAGGGCCTGAGCTCCTGACTCAGCGTTTGTTGCCCCGCCCTGACCTAGGGCCTGGGCTTTTGTACGTGTTGCTCAGCCCTGACTGAGGGCCTGAGCTCTTGAGTCAGCGTTTGTTGCCCTGCCCTGACCTAGGGCCTGGGCTTACCGTGTTTCTTCCGGTACAGCAAGAGGTGCCGAGGGAGACCCCATGGCCGGACGAATCCCCCCAAGCTCAATGGGGTGTAGTGAGCCGGTGTGGCTCCCCGCCGCCCCGGAGAGGGTCGAGCCCCGGCAGACTCTTGTACGCTGCCCCTTGTCATGCCCATCCTTAGAAGACATGTCTGTTATAATTAATTGGTTTAAGGACATGGAGTCTAGTGTGAAAGCTGCATGCACAAGAGTGCAGAACACTAACCATACAAACAAAAATCAAGGATAATTTTAAGGCATCTAATCTAGTTGTTGCTTTGAGCAAAGAGACAAGGTCACAATCCACAGCTGGTTACAAAAGGAAGTAACTAGGATGCATGGGGCCTCATAGCTCTTTTAGACCTTGAGTGTGAACATTTGGTGCCACGAAAAAGTGTTTGCAATGAAAGCTGCTTTATTGGAAGTTGCCAGAGCTGAGCAGCACAGGGGCATATTCCACAAGTGGGAATATACAGGAGACACCTCTAAGAAGAAAAATATCTTTACATTAACTTCCCTGCAATTTGGTGGAATTAGCACATCCATATTTGAATTAGAAGCAGCAGTGAAACCCATGGGCAATTCCAGCTCTAGCTCTCAGCAATACTGCCCTGAAGAAAGCCTACAGAAGCACTAGAATGTAGGCCACTGCAGTTTGGTACTGATTGTTTGTGTGTGAACCTGTTCAGTGAAATGGACCGAAGTATGGTCTTGTGGTCAAGGCAGTGAACTAGGAAATGGGCAGGCTGTTCATCGTTCTATTACTGACTTCCTGTGTGATCTTGCCCAAATCATTTAATCTCTCTAAGCATCATTTTGACTATCTGGATTTAAGACTTCCTTCCCTCTAGGGTATATACATTAATGCTTTAAGTATCTAAGCACCTACATTGTTGGGCACAGAGGCCCAGCTATAAAAATCATTTATTTTGAGTAAACCAGGTAGGTTTTGTTTTCCAAAGCAAGTGAAAGACTTGAGTTACATGCCAATTCTCGAGAAGCTTTTCTGTATGTTTGTTGCAGAGTGGCACAAAGGAATATACTAGCAAGTAGTGTGTTTGATTTATTTCCAGACAGATGAGTGATATAACTTGGCTATTTTACGTATACTTGTTAAAGAGAATATCTTTTATGTATCAGCTGCTTGAGGAGATCCAATTGCAACAATTAACACCATGCCAATATTATTTTCCTTATCAGAGCTTTACAAAAACAACCAAGTTTATAAAGAGATCTCCAGGGAGAGAGACAATGCTGTATGCAGAAAGAATGTTAATGGATTTTTGTCATTTATAAACTTAACTATGGCTGAATAATAGCCTTGATTTTTTTTTTGCATGTTTCCTTTTCTTAGGCATGCAAATTTGAGATCTCTATGTCCTGCTGGTTTCAAGTGGATGAAAATTAATATTTAGTCATGTGCAACTGAAAAACACACACAAATGTAAATTTAAACCAAAACCTTCAATGACCAAACACAAAGAAATTCAAATCATAAAGCAATGCAAAAAGGACAGGTCAGCAAGATGGCTCAGAGAATGTCTTTTTCCCATGAGCTGTGAAGATTTTTTTTGAGCACCTCATTATAGGGAAGCATAAGTTGCAACTTCCTACTGATTATTAGAGAAGGGCAGGGAAGGGCTTAGCAGTTCTTCTTTGTTCAATGATCTGTGCAACCAGAGCAATATCCATTGTAGGCAAATTCAAGGCAGGGATAAGTTGAGATCTAACAACATGGCAGGCATCTTAAATTTAAATTGAGGTGATCTGTGAAAATGTGCTGCAGAAAATGTTTCTCTTCAGAATCAGAAACACACTTTTAAAAAAAAATGTAAAGCTTTTAGTAAAAAAATTTACTCTAGGAAGACTTGGGATATACTGAGTTTATACAAGTTGGGAGCCACTAAAATGCTATTTAATATTCTTTATCGTGTTGCTGAAACCAGAAAAAGTCTGTAATTCTGCATTTCGTCTTGTTGCTGCTTGCATACATTTGTAAAAAGATCACATTTGTTGGGCATTATGAAGAAAATATGTCAATACTAGATGTTAGGACTGATTGCTCTCAGTGTAGAAGACCTATGGCATTTGAAACAAATGAATGAATCATAGTATAATAGAATATCAGGAGGTCATCAATCCAACCCCCTGCTCAAAGCAGGACCAATCCCCAACTAAATAATCCCAGCCAGTGCTTTGTCAAGCCTGACCTTAAAAACCTCTAAGGAAGGAGATTCCACCACCTCCCTAGATAACCCATTCCACTGTTTCACCACTCTCCTAGTTAAAAAGTTGTTCCTAATATCCAACCTAAACCTTCCACACTACAACTTGAGACCATTACTCCTTGTTCTGTCATCTGCTACCACTAAGAACAGTCTAGATCCATCCTCTTTGGAACCCCCTTTCAGGTAGTTGAAAGCAGCTATCAGCTCCCCCCTCATTCTTCTCTTCTGCAGACTAAAAAACCCCAGTTCCCTCAGTCTGTCCTTATAAGTCATGTGCTTCAGCCCCCTAATCATTTTTGTTGCCCTCCACTGGACTCTTTCCAATGTTCCCACATCCTTCTTGTAGTGTGGGGCCCAAAACTGGACACAGTACTCCAGATGAGGCCTCACCAATGTCGAATACAGGGGAATGATCACATCCCTCAATATGCTGGCAATGCCCCTACTTATACAGCCCAAAATGCTGTTAGCCTTCTTGGCAACAAGGGCACACTGTTGACTCATATCCAGCATCTCATCCACTGTAACCCCTAGGTCCTTTTCTGCAGAACTGTTGCCTAGCCATTCAGTCCCTAGTCTGTAGCAGTGCATGGGATTCTTCCGTCCTAAGTGCAGAACTCTGCACTTGTCCTTGTTGAACCTCATCAGATTTCTTTTGCCCCAATCCTCTAATTTGTCTAGGTCCCTCTGTATCCTATCCCTACCCTCCAGCATATCTACCACTCCTCCTAGTTTAGTGTCATCTGCAAACTTGCTGAGGGTGCAGTCCACGCCATCCTCCAGATCATTAATGAAGATATTGAACAAAACTGGCCCCAGGACTGACCCTTGGGGCACTCTGCTTGATACCGGCTGCCAACTAGACATGGGGTCATTGACCACTACCCGTTGAGCCTGACGATCTAGCCAGCTTTCTATTCACCTTATAGTCCATATTAATTCTGTCATTGCTGGAGATTTTTAGCAGTAAATTTTCAAATTTGAGGCTGCATGCCCAGTTTCCAGACACATTCTGGAAAATATACTCCTGCAAGGGCCACCTTGAATCTCCTCTGTATTAGCAGATCTCGGTTAGCTACGGAGGTATAGAATTCCTTGTTTGCTCTTGTGGTGACCTGGAGATTGTTGGCTTGTCTGGAAAGCAGTGCTGAGTGTCTTCAGGTGTGGAAGCTCTAGGGCAAGGAATGCAGTTGATGCCACTCCTCTGGCACAATGGAGCTGTCCATAGGCGCAGGAACTAAGGGTGTGGGGGGTGCTGCAGCACCCCCAGGTTTTATGCGGGGCCCGGCTACAGGTCCCTGCTCCTGGAGCCCCAGCTGCCGGCCCCCATCCACAGGGCCCCAGCTGCCAGTCCCCATGCCTGGGACCCCAGCTGCTGGCCCCCACCCCCAGAGCCCCAGCTGCCGGCCCCCATGCACGAGGCCCTGGCTGCCGACCCCCACCTTGGCTCCCTTACCCTGTCCGGGTCCCCGCTCCCAGAGACACGGCCCTGTTCCCGCCCCAGCTCTGTTGAGGGGGCACAGACAGGGATAAGGAGACTGGCTTTCAGCACCCCCACTATCAAAAGTGTTATAGTGCCACTGGAGCTGTCTGCAGTAAGGGTAAATCTGATTCATGCAGTAAGAGGGCTTTCTTGAGGGCCAGCACAGTATTGTGGAACAAAGCCCCACAGCATCTAATAACCACCTCATCGCTTTCTACTCCAAGTCCAAAGCATATTTCAACCTTCCCTCATTAATGAAAACACATTGTACACCATACAGTAATTTAATAAAAAAATCCATGCTGGGGAAAGAGAAAGAAAGAATCACTTCTGATGGCTGTTAGTCATGCGTCTTATTGCACTACTGGAAGGCACTCAGATACCCTGGTGATGGGCATAATATAGGAACCTGAACGGAATTGAAGTCAGTGAAAGATGAGGAAGTTCACTGGATCTGAGCACTCCATGCCTCATGAGATGGACAACTTAATTTATTTCTTCCAACGGAGTCAGAGACTAGCAAAATTCATCTGAATCTCTTCAGTCTGGAAACGCCACAAGAAGAGGGTTCTTGTGAGCTTTCCAATCCTTCTTATTGTCAGGCAGGTCAGAAATACTACCCTGTTTCCCCGAAAATAAGACAGTGTCTTATATTAATTTTTGCTCCCAAAGATGCGCTAGGTCTTATTTTCAGGGGAGGTCTTATTTTTCCTGGAGCTTCGGGGCCTTATATTCCGGGGTGGCCTTATTAGCGGGGAGGTCTTATTTTCGAGGGATGCCTTATATTACAGCGAGAGGCAAAACTGGAAGTAGGTCTTATTTTCGGGGGATGTCTTACTTTCGGGGAAACACGGTATAAAAACCTGGTGCTGGCTAAAACCAGGACGTGCAGCAGGACATAGCAAAAACAGTAATGTCATTTTTTTTCCAGACTTCCAGTGTTTTGGTTCAAGTTTGGGGTTGGCTCTTTTATGATCCCCACTAGTTTGCTCATCCTTACAGAAGGCTGCAATGGGGCAGAAATGAAGTAGAACTAGGATGGAGTGTATATAATTTAGAAAGGCTGACCTTGCACCTTTCCCATCCACAGGTCCTCGCAATAATATATTCTGCACAGAATAGAGATGTGTGAAATGGATGCGGAAGGACAGTGGTAGCACGCACATTGCACACATTGCTGGATGTTCGAAGACTCCACATATGCAAGCATCAATGGGGTGAATGTACAGCCACCTTGGATACCTGTAACATACTTACCTAGTTGGTGGGGGTGGATAGAGAAGAGTGATTGGTCAAACCCTAGGAAGAGAGGGGCATGTCCATGTGACCATGGCTCATGCTACATCTATTCCCCCTAGGAACATCCACATAGAGGACACTCTAGCAGTATGCAAACTACAGCAGTCCCAAGGCTGCTTTAAATACATCTCATAGCAATAGGAAAGAGGGGAGCATGCAGATAGACAAATGAGAATGACCGTGACAGAGCAAGCACCAGCTGCAGACTCTATAGCCCAGTGGTTAGAACACTCATCTGGGCTGTGGGCAGAGCAGACACTTGAACCTGGGTTTCTACTACCCAGCTCAATGACCTGATCACCAGGCTATTGGGGCTGCATTCTCAGCTTTAATGAAAATTTTCAAATGGCTTCAGTTTCATTCTACATCAGAATCTTGAGATTTTCTATGAAATGGTCAGGCCTACTTAGGAGCACAAGTTTCACTGAGAGCAAATGGAACCTGTACTCCTTAGTCACATTGGTTCATGTGAAAATCCTACCTTACATCTCTCTCTCCAACTCTGAGCACTGCCCTTAGTGTTCCTGGTCACATATGCTTACAAGGGGATCGTGTGATGGGGTTCCCTCACGGCACCTCCTCCTGGGGATCAGGTCTGCCAGGTGCTTCGCCCTCCTCAAGGCTCTCTCTACCCATCTTTTCCTGGTTTGTGGTTTGGCCACTAAGTTCCTTTCCTTCCAGGGAAATCACAGTCCTCCCAGACCAGCTGTCCAGCTGACATCTCCAGCACCCTGTGCCACTCCCTAGTAGCTGGTAGGGGAACCCAGGCCTGCCCTCTACACTGGGTTCCAGCCTAGGGACCCTATAACATGCAGCCAACATGTCTTAGCCCTCACTGCTGTTTCCCTGGGCTTCTTCGTACATCACTGGCTCCTACCCTCTCTGGGTACACCAGCCTCCCAACTCCCTCCTCTCAGGGAATAACTGCAGCCTGCCTTTCCTGCAACCCCCCCTTGCGACTTGCAGCTCCTGTACTTTTTACAGACCCCTCTTGTTCCTGCCCAGTGTGCGTGCCTGACTGCCTCTAATTAATGGCCTCCTTGTGGCCTCTATCTCTCCCCTACTGTCTGCTTAATTAGTCACTTAGGCTCACCTGGCCTAATTTACCCTCTGACCGGCCAAAGTGGGGAATACACCTCCTCACAGATGGATATACCAGGAAGCGGTGGGGCTGCTGCTGCTATCCCTGCAGTGTTTACTCTGCCCCTTGCAGAACCAAAAGGATTTGTGGCTTTTGCAGCCTGATGTACTTCCCCGGAGTGCAACCTGGAACTGAAGTACTTCTGAGCCCTCTGGTATGCCAATCTAGGCCCCCTCTCACACTGTGAGGCTGTGACAAGGTGCAATCTTCTCCAGGACTTGCACTTACACAGCAATACGCAAGCAGAGACACATCTAGCTTCAGTTACATGAATGCTTTTGCTAGCCATTCATGAACCAACAATAGAGAGGTTTCAGCCCATTCCCACCAGCTCCCCAGCCTAGGACCCCAGAGCTGTACCATCTTGCCCTGGTCAAAAGCCTGACCAGTGTAAGGTTATTACCCTGTCTGCCCCTCCCTCAATATGGAGAGGACAATGCACCAGTCCCTGTTCCTGAGGAGATTTCCCTTTGCACTTCAAACAGCACACTGCTTTAGGTAAAAAATATAAACCAGATTTAACTACAGAAAGATAAATTTTAAGTGATTGTAAGCAATAGCGTACAGATCAAAGTTGGTTACCTAAGAAATAAAACAAAATCACAATCTATGTTCTATATGATGAAATCCAATGTTGCAAAATGCAAAGTAATGCACATTGGAAAACATAATCCCAACTATACATATAAAATGATGGGGTCTAAATTACCTGTTACCACTCAAGAAAGAGATCTTGGAGTCATTGTGGATAGTTCTCTGAAAACATCCACTCAATGTGCAGAGGCAGTCAAAAAAGCTAACAGAATGTTCAGAAGCATTAAGAAAGGGATAGATAAGAAAACAGAACATATCATATTGCCTCTATATAAATACATTGTATGCCCACATTTTGAATACTGCATGCAGATGTGTTTGCCCCAGCTCAAAAAATATATTTTGGAATTGGAAAATGTTCAGAATCGGGCAACAAAAATGATTAGGGGTATGGAACAGCTGCCATATGAGCAGAGATTACTAAGACTGGGACTTTTCAGCTTGGAAAATAGATGACTAAGTGGGGATATGATAGAAGTCTATAAAATCATGACTGGTGTGGAGAAAGTAAATAAGGAAGTGTTATTTACTCCTTCTCATAACATTAGAACTAGGGGTCACCAAATGAAATTAATAGGCAGCAGGTTTAAAATAAACAAAAGGAAGTATTTTTTCACACAACGCACAGTCAACCTGTGGAACTCTTTGACAGAGGATGTTGAGAAGGCCAAGACTATAACAAGGTTAAAAAAAGAACTAGATAAGGATGATAGGATGATAGGTCCATCAATGGCTATTAGCCAGGATAGACAGGGATGGTGTCCCTAGCCACTATTTGCCAGAAACTGGGAATGGGTGACAGGGGATGGATCAGTTGATGAATACCTATTCTGTTCATTCCCTCTGAAGCACCTGGCATTGGCCACTGCTGGAAGACAGCATACTGGCTAGATGGACCTTTGATCTGACCCAGTATGGCCGTTCTTATGTTCTTATACACTAGACAGGTTTTGAGTCAAGCAGTGTCTCACCGTGATGGTACGAACAGTCTGCCAATCTTCCATACACAGGCAAGAAATCCCTTCAGCTTAGAACCACCTCCCCAGTCCAGTATTTGTTCCTGGGGTGTTGAGTTATGGGGGGAGTGAGGCCAAGTGATGATGCCACTTCCACCTTTTATAGCTTCTTCCATGTGGAGGGAATTTCATTGTGCCAAGCAAAGTCTCCAGCACAGTTTGTGGAAAAGTACAGGCACAAGATGGAGTCCAGTATCTCATGATCTAGTCACATGGCCTTGCATGCTTCGTTGAGTCATAGCAGCCATTATCCATATACTGGCTGAAGCATCCACAGAAAAATCCATCAGGTGAGGATAAGCTTCTTCCATGGCCTATTGTGTTTCTTAATGGGCCATTACCTTGAATGGTTCATCCATAATGTGCTGATTAGACTGGATGTAAACTACCTTGTGAGTGTCACCCAAGAGAAAACACATTTGACATTCTGGTACATAGTCAATATTCATAACTTCAGATACAGCGACAGCACATACAATCAAAAGGATGTTAATGTTCAACAGATCCAGATCAAGACATTTAGAATGATGTCTTTCAAGACATATTTTGCACAAAACATATCATAATTATATCACCATTGTAAAAATGGGGGTGCCAGGGTGTTGGTTTGGGGTGCAGAGTGTCACGGATGGTCTCTTCCCCATCTGCTCTCAGCCTTTGTGTACAAGACTCCATTGAGCAGGCTGTCATATGTGCCAGTGGCAGCACACACATGTATCACTGGTTTCATTCTGCTGCTACATACCTGGTGTGTGGCCATATGGTTTTCTCTTTTATTATTGCTGGATAGCACTTGCTGATTCTCCCTTGGTTATTGCTTTCAGCTGTGTGTGGGTGCCTTGAATGACAACACCTGGAGCCTTCTTTCTTTCTGAGTTACTCTAGTCTTTGCCCATCCTTACTATCTCCAGTGTCTCCAGGCACTTTCTAGGGGATAGCCTGACACTTTTTACCTCCTTGCATGCAAAGGAGCATGGCGTTTTTGCTTCTTTCTCACTTTGGGGACAGATGAGCTCCCTGTTTTCATCATTAAATGCTCAAATGCTCATTTTCCCCCCATTATGCCACTTGGTTCTCTGGAAAGCTTGGTCTCTGGAACATCTAAACCAGTGTTTCCCAACCTTTTTGATATCAGGGACTGGCTTGTGCCTTCCTAAATTGTGTAAGAGAGATCTCAGGGATCCATGGACCGGTCATTGAGATATACTAATCTAAACTATTGAGTTCAGACACCACCAAGGCATGTCTGAAGTCAGCACTGGAAAGGCAGAGGATAAACAGCAAGAACAAGGGCCATTGGACTTGAAAAAGCATAGACATTGGTTAAACAGAGAACCATAATTAGTGATGGAGAGCAAGAGTAGGGGTGATGTGACCTGAAAATCACAGACATTGGTAAAAACTGAGAGAGCCATAATTTTCCAATGACCTCGATTATAACCATCTGTATTCTTCCACTAATGCATTCCAATGTAAAATAGCCTCCTTTTGTTTATTTTGGAACACAGCTGTTGTTTTTAATTGAGCTTAACAGATAATGTGATCATGGTTGCTTGCTTTAGCTGGAGGTCTATGAAGCAGGGGGAAATGAATGACTGATCAGTTAGACTGTATACATTTGTTTTTTTCCTTTCTAAAATGGTTGAGATATAGTCCTGGCTATTTTGTTAGCTAGATGAAAAGGTTTTCCTGTGATCAGCTTATGAAATCCACTTCTAGCTAAAAAACAATTCTGCACCATCACAAAGCACTCCCAGAGGAACTGTCTTTTTTGGCAAGTAGGGCTTTGTGGAGAAAGGATGGGGTGGGGCAGAGTAACACAGTCAGTCTTGCCCCACCCTTCCCAAGTTACAATAGGTTAGATGCACACCAACATATGTTAAATATGGTACCAAGGTTGCAGAGTCAAGCCCCTAAAAGTTAACACTCTCCTGCTCCCCTCCCCCCTGGATCTACATGATGGGATGCTGCTACTGTATACCACTCCCAACACCTGGGCATAAATCACAGCGTCTGATCTTGAAAGCAGATGTAGAGATATGGAATAGAGAAAACACACAAAGTGAAGGAGCAAGAGATAAGAAAGCAGAACCATCCAGATGGAGAAGTCTGATCATTAATGGAGCTAAAACAATGTCAGTGATGCTTATCAGTAACATGGTACTTTACAACTAACCTTGTTTCTTGGCTTTTATTTAGGGCTGTCAAGCAATTAAAAAATTAATCATGATTAATCGCACTGTTAATAATAGAATACCATTTATTTAAATATTTTTGATGTTTTCTACATTTTCAAATATATTGATTTCAATTACAACACAGAATACAAAGTGTACAGTGCTCATTTTATATTATTTTTATTACAAATATTTGCACTGTAAAAATAAGAAAAGAAATAGTATTTTCAAGTCACCATATAAGTACTGTAGTGCAATCTCTTTATCATGAAAGTTGAACTTACAAATGTAGAATTATGTAGAAAATATAACTGTTTTATTTTTGAATGCAATGTAAAAGTTTAGAGCCTACAAGTCCACTCAATCCTACTTCTTGTTCAGCCAGTTGCTCAAACAAACAAGTTTGTTTACATTTACCGAAGATAATGCTGTCTGCTTCTTGTTTACAGTATCACCTGAAAGTGCGAACAGGCATTCTCATGGCACTGTTGTAGCCGGCATTGCAAGATATCTATGTGCCAGATGCACTAAAGATTCATATATCCCTTCATGTTTCAACCACCATTCCAGAGGATATGCATCCATGCTGATAACGAGTTCTCCTTGATAACCATCCAAAGCAGTGTGGACCGAAGCAAGGTCATTTTCGTCTTCTCAATCAGACACCACAAGCAGAAGGTTGATTTTCTATTTGGGTAGTTCGGGTTCTGTAGTTTCCGCATCGGACTGTTGCTCTTTTAAGACATCTGAAACCATGCTCTACACCTAGTCCCTCTCAGAGTTTGGAAGGCACTTCAGATTCTTAAACCTTGGGTCGAGTGCTATAGCTAACTTTAGAATCTTCTTTGTGTTTTGTCAAATCTGCGGTGAAAGTGTTTTTAAAATGAACAACATGTGCTGGGTCATCATCGGATACAGCTATAACATGAAATATATCACAGAATGCTGGTAAAACAGAGCAGGAGACATACAATTTTCCCCCCAGGAGTTCAGTCACAAATTTAATTAATGCATTATTTTTTTAACGAGCATCATCGGCATGGAAGCATGTCCTCTGGAATGATGGCTGAGGCATGAAGGGACATACGAATGTTTAGCATAACTGGCATGTAAATACCTTGCAATATCAGCTACAAAAATGCCATGCGAACAGCTGTTCTCATTTTCAAGTGACATTGTAAATAAGAAGCGGGTAGCATTATCTTCAATAAATGTAAACAAACTTGTTTGTCTTAGCGATTGACTGAACAAGAAGTAGGACTGAGTGGGCTTTTAGGCTCTAAAGTTTTACATTGTTTTGTTTTTGAGTGCAGTTATGTAACAAAAAAAAATCTACATTTGTAAGTTGCACTTACACAATAAAGGGTACTTGTATGAGGTGAATTGAAAAATACTATTTCTTTTGTTTGCCATTTTTACAGTGCAAATATGTGTAATAAAAATAATACAAAGTGAGAAGTGTCAACTTTGTATACTATGTTGTAATTGAAATCAATATATTTGAAAATGTAGAAAAACATCCAAAAATATTTAATAAATTTCAATTGGTATTCTATTTAACAGCATGATTAAAACTGCAATTAATCACGATTAATTTTTGAGTTAATCGTGTGAGTTAACTGCCATTAATCAACAGCCCTACTTTTATTTAAATAGTAATAGTTTTCCATTTTCCATATTAGTAGGCATTTCCTGGGGTTAGGGCAAAGAGTTTATTAGCCTAGAAAATTGTTGTTACTGAGTTAAAATGACTATATTATCCTGAAACTAACCTCCCATCTAAGATCTAACTAGCTACTTTCTTCAGAACACCTCATGCATAAACCCCCAACAAAAATGGCTGAATCAACTTCTGACACCCACCACTATCACTACATTAGGTTTGCTAAAGCATGAGGCATGGCTAGTCCTCTTAGAACAAACATATTTCCTTTGTCCTACACAGCGACTGTCTATTCTGTAAGAAACTATTGGAATCACACAAATGAAAACACTCAGAGTAACACTAAGAAGTGGTAACTACCATATGTGCCTGGAAAAAATGCCCCTGTATAATGATGTGCAAGTAGATAATGTAACTCAAGTAATATGAATCACTCATGATGTAGCCTGGCTTCGGAATCTTCCAAGATCATCCAAGATGATGGGGGCTAATTTAGCTACAAAAAAATCAGGAAAAAGAACTTGGAGTCATCGTGGATAGTTCTCTGAAGATGTCCACGCAGTGTGCAGAGGCAGTCAAAAAAGCAAACAGGATGTTAGGAATCATTAAAAAGGGGATAGAGAATAAGACGGAGAATATATTATTGCCCTTATATAAATCAATGGTACGCCCACATCTTGAATAATGCGTACAGATGTGGTCTCCTCATCTCAAAAAAGATATACTGGCACTAGAAAAGGTTCAGAGAAGGGTAACTAAAATGATTAGGGGTTTGGAGAGGGTCCCATATGAGGAGAGATTAAATAGGCTAGGACTTTTCAGCTTGGAAAAGAGGAGATTAAGGGGGGATATGATAGAGGTATATAAAATTCATAGATTCATTGATTCTAGGACTGGAAGGGACCTCGAGAGGTCATCGAGTCCAGTCCCCTGCCCACATGGCAGGACCAAATACTGTCTAGACCATCCCTGATAGACATTTATCTAACCTACTCTTAAATATCTCCAGAGATGGAGATTCCACAACCTCCCTAGGCAATTTATTCCAGTGTTTAACCACCCTGACAGTTAGGAACTTTTTCCTAATGTCCAACCTAAATTGAGTGATGTGGAGAAAGTGGATAAGGAATATTGGATATTATTCCCATAATACAAGAACTAGGGGTCACCAAATGAAATTAATAGGCAGCAGGTTTAAAACAAATAAAAGGAAGTTCTTCTTCACACAGCGCACAGTCAACTTGTGGAACTCCTTACCTGAGGAGGTTGTGAAGGCTAGGACTATAACAGCGTATAAAAGAGAACTGGATAAATTCATGGAGGTTAAGTCTATTAATGGCTATTAGCCACGATGGGTAAGGAATGGTGTTCCTAGACTCTGTCAGAGGGTGGAGATGGATGGCAGGAGAGAGATCACTTGATCATTACCTGTTAGATTCACTCCCTCTGGGGCACCTGGCATTGGCCACTGTCGGTAGACAGGATACTGGGCTAGATGGACCTTTGGTCTGACCCAGTACGGCTGTTTTTATGTTCTTATGTTCTTAAGATCATCCACCCCTGGTTATGCAAACAGGAAACACAACTACTTCTAAAAGCTTCCAACAAAATTTTAAAACCATTTTTTTTTCATAACACTCCAGTCTATTCATTTCATTTAGTTAACTACACTCTGTTAATTTAAGCTCTTACAGGTAGGTAAGACTTGTGGAGACCAGGTAGATTAGAAAAATATTTTAAATAATTTGGCTGCAAGTTTCATTTGAATTGTTATACACATGGACTACTACTGTTTGTCTGGTCTGAAACGCTGACCCTTCCTAACTGGTCAAATATATCAGGAAAAGGAATGACTAAAGAAGAGAACATTTACTGCCAGTACTTTTCAGATCCTGGCTGGAACTTTGGATCTTTGACTTCCGTACAAGAAAAGCATTAGCCAAAATTCAGAGAGATCTATGATACGGAATAGGATAATGAGATAAAGTGGCATCAAGGGAGATGGGAGCATATGTGCATTTATTTATAACAATGTTGCAAAGTGTTCAACTTATTTAAATCAATGATGCATGCGCTCACCATATAATTCAGTTAGCACTTATGGCACATACAATAAACACATCTAATACACATTTTCCATTTTATACAATTATAAATAATGTATGTGTGTGTTTATGACAGTATGCTTACCAGAAGATGGCCCCATGCTGAACACAACAGTGTAACTCATAACTCACTTAAGGGAGGAGATTGATGTCAAAAAGTGTAAGTTTTATTTATCAGTCCTGAAAAGTGCATTATATGGATCTGTCTCAAAGGACAGAGTATTTATGATTGTAATACTTCATATTATTTTAATATGCATAATGCAACCAACTGAGTATACACAGTTAATCATCAATCTATTCAAATTGCTTAATTTTAAATTAAAGTGCACATTGCCAGTGAACAGCCAAAGTCTACCAAGTGTTTTCTACTGATGACATTTCTTTAGGGGAAAAAAACTAACCGCTCCACAAAAACAGAATTTGAGGATCTGATCCAAAGCTTACTGATGAAACCCAGAGAACGATTCCTGTTGACCTCAGTGGGCTTTGCTTCATGTCTTTATTTGGGTAAACTCCACAGGCAAACAGAATAGTAGCGTGTCCTGATTAAGGGGTTCTCTACTTGCTGTTTAAAGCATGGCTTTTGGGGCATGTCTACACTACAGACTTACATTGACTTAATGTAAGTTGACATCTGCAGTAATTAAGTCACTTGTGCAACTCATTGTGTCATTGGAGTGTGTCCTCACTAGCAGTGTTTGCATTGATGCACAGAACAGTGCACTGTGGGTAACTATCCCACAGTGCAACTAGCCACAAGGCGTTTTGGGAGGGGCTTGCAATGCCTAATGGTAACAAAACATTGTTGTAAGGGAGAATGGGAACATGGCTTCAACCTACCATGATGCAGTTTCTTCCCTCTCTCCCTCCTTCCCCTGATATCAACAGCAAACAACCCATACTTTGTCATGTCTTTTTTTGAAATCCTGGTTTAGCTTCACATACGCCATAGCCCGAGAATCATGGGCCTGGCTCAGCTGTTCACTCTTGTTGTGAGCATTACAGATACCTCGGGACTTATCCTGCAGTATTTTCAGAGCTGAAACAGGAGCCACTGCATGGAACATTACGATGTCATGCAAGCAGCCCTGCTGCAAGCCATAGAACAAAAAAATTCCCAGTTGCTGCTGGCAGTTGCACAGCAGCTGAACATGGTGGAGCACCGTTTCTGGTCCCAGGAACAGGGCCGGCTCCAGCATTTCTGTCGCCCCCAAGCAAAAAAAAAAAAAAAAAAAGCCACGATCGGCGGCGGCAATTGAAAAAAAAAAAAAGCCGCAATCGGCGGCGGCAGTTCAGCGGCAGGTCCTTCGCTCCTACAGGAAGTGAGGGACCTGCCGCCCCTGAATTGCCGCAGGTGCCGCCCCTCTCCCTTGGCCGTCCCAAGCACCTGCTTGTTAAGCTGGTGCCTGGAGCCGGCCCTGCCCAGGAAACAAGAAATGACTGGTGGGATCACATTGCTATGCAATTGTGGGATGATGAGCAATGGCTGCAGAACTTTCAAATGCAGAAGGCCACTTTCCAGGAACTTTGTGCAGAGCTTTCCCCAGCCCTGAAGCACAGCAACACCAATATGAGACCTGTTCTAACAGTGGAGAAATGAGTGGCAATTGCTATATGGAAGCTTGCAGTGCCAGACTGCTACTGGTCAGTGGGGAATCAATTTGGAGTTGGTAAATCCACTGTTGGAGCTGCTGTGATTCAAGTGTGCAGGGCCATTAATCAACTTCTGCTATGAAGGGTAGTGACTCTGGGCAACGTGCAGGACATAGTGGATTGTTTTGTCATGATGGGGTTCCCGAACTTCAGTGGGTCGATAGATGGAATGCATATCCCTATCTTGGCACCAGACCACCTTGCCAAAGAGTGCATAAAACATAAGGGATACTTTTCAAAGTTGTTGCAAGTGCTGGTGGATTACAGTGGGCATTTCACCAACATCAACGTGGGAGAGTCAGGAAAGGCGCATGACGCATGCATCATTAGGAACACAGGTCTGTTCAGAAAGCTGCGAGCAGGAACTTTCTTTCCAGACCGCAAAATACCCATTGATGATGTTGAAATGCCAATCGTGATTCTGGGAGACCAGCCTACCCCTTCATCCCGTGGCTTATGAAGCTGTATACTGGCCACCTGGAGAGCAATAAGGAGCAGTTCAACAATAGGCTGAACAAGTACAGAATTGTGGTGGAATGTGCCTTTGGACATTTAAAGGGTCACTGGCACAGTTTGCTTACTAGGTTAGACCTCAGTGAAAGCAAATCCCCAGTGGTGTTGTATGCTGTGTGATCCATAACGTATGTGAGGCAAAGGGAGAGAAGTCTCCATAGCGGTAGGGTGTGGAGGTAGATAGATTGGAAGCTAATTTTGAGCAGCCAGATACAAGGGCAATAAGAAGAGCCCAGCAAGGAGCTCTGCATCTCTGGGAGGCTTTGAAAACACATTTCAGTAATGACCTGTAGCAGGGGTGGGCAAACTTTTTGGCCCAAGGGCCACATCTGGGAATAGAAATTGTATGGCAGGCCATGAATGCTCACAAAATTGGTGTTGGGGTGTGGGAGGGGGTGAGGGCTCTGGTTGGGGGTGTGGACTCCAGGGTGGGGCCAGAAATTAAGAGTTCAGGGTGCAGGAGGGGGCTGAGGAGTGGGGTGCAGGGGGGTCAGGGCTCCGGCTGGAGGTGCAGGCTCTGGGGTGGGGCTGGGGATGAGGAATTTGGGGTGTAGGAGGGTGCTCCAGGCTGGGACTGAGGGGTTTGGAGGGCAGGAGGGGGATCAGGCCTCGGGCAGGGGGTTGGGGTGCAGGAAGGGGTGCAGGCTCTGGCTGGGAGTGCGGGTTCTGGGGTGAGGATGAGGAGTTTGGCATGCAGGAGGGTGTTTCGGGCTGGGATCGAGAGGTTCAGAGGGCGGGAGAGGGATCAGGGCTGGGGCAGAGGGTTGGGGTGCAGGGAGAGGCTCAGGGGTGCAGGCTCCAGGCAGTGCTTACCTCAAGCGGCTCCCAGAAGCAGCAACATGTCCCTTCTCTGGCGTGCCCCACAGGCAGTGCCTCTGGGGCTCCCATTAACTGCGGTTCCCAGCCAATGGGAGCTGCGGCGGCGGCGCTTGGGGTGGGGGAAGCGTTCAGAGTGGAGCCCCCTGGCTGCTCCTATGCCTAGGAGCCAGAGGGGGGCCAAGCCATTGCTTTTGGGAGCCACGTGGAGCACCCCCCGACCCTGCTCCCCAACTGCAGCACCAGAGCGGGGCAAGCCCCAGACTCCACTCCCCAGCGGGAGCTCAAAGGCTGGATCTGGCCCATGGGCCGTAGTTTGCCCACCCCTGACCTATAGTAATGTGTGCCAAATATCTGCGTTGTCCCTTCCCATACCATCCCCTCTGGTGAATCAAATTCCCTGTGCATCCTCCACCCCCATGATTGGAATAAATAAAGAGCCTCTCATTCTCAAAACATTTACTTTTATTGCACACATAAACAGAAAATGAAAGAGCAGGAAAATAATTGAACCTTGGACAAACTGTGATAGAATTGGGAGGGGTGAAGCCAAGTCATCTTGTCTAGGAAAGCACAGTAGCCTTGACCATTAAAGGTCTTTGAATGGCTGCCTTTTGTTCTTGGTACCCTCTCCCGCTGCTGAGTGGAAGGGATACTTCACCTTCCCCACCCCCGCCTCCTGGAATGTTTAGGGGAGGGGGATTGGGAAGAGGGTAATGCTTGCAGGAAGTTCTGCAGGGGCTGCAATGGGAATCTACCCTCCAGCTGCTTTTTCTTGAAACTCAAGCAGATGCCTCAACATGTTTGATTGGTCCTTCATAATCCATAGCATCTCATCCTGCATGGCATGCTCCTGCTCCTGGGATGCTCTCCTGCTCTCAGATCCATGTTTAGTTTCTCAGACAATTAAATCCCCCAGTTTCTGACCTCTGTCTCAGCTGTCCTGGAGGCATTCATTATCTCGCTGAACATGTCATCACACGTCCTCTTTTTCCAACTTCTAATCTGCGAAAGCCTCTCTGACAGTGTGGAGGGTGTGCTGAAGACAAGCTTTCCACTGTAAGGCATGCAAAACACAAGGCAAACATTGTCAGCACATACCATGGATCTAGTGCAAGGTTGCTATTTAAAAAAAAATTCCCCTTATTACACTCAAGTGCAAGCCAGAACATAATCAGAATCCCTAGCTGTTCAATGAACCAGTTTGCTGTTCCAGCCATGGTGAGTATGACCCTGCGGCATGGGTGACAGGCCTTGTGCTGAAACTTGTGGGAAACCTTTTTCAGGAGCACAGGTGGACAATGCCCCCTTCTCCTAGCAACATGCATGTTGCTGTGAGAACAGGAACCATTGTTAAGCCTTCCAAAGTGCTGTCTTTGTCCCTGACGGCTCTGGGGATGGGGGTGGGGGTTGCGGCCAGCCCTGAGAAAACACAGAAAACCCACCCCCTCTTCCCTTAACATTGCTGGTAGTAATCACCCTGGACTTGCAGAATTTGAGGTCAATGCCGATCCCTGCCATCCAAGCCACCAGCATGTTAGGAAAAGCGTGGTTGAGGGACCTGGATCCCCTATGAGTGGTGGATCACATGCTCTATTTTTTGCAGTTCGAGCGTTTGTAATGAAAACTTCCCCTGTTTCTCCTAGGTTACCCTATGTGATATCAGTCTCCTGAAGAGAGTATCTGGATTAAGTTTAGAAGTGCTATAGACCACCAGACCAGGGGGATGAGGTGGACAAGGCTTTCTTCAGGCAACTAAAAGAAGTTACTAGATCACAGGCCCTGGTTCTCATGGGGGACTTCAATCACCCTGATATCTGCTGGGAGAGCAATACAGCGGTGCACAGACAATCCAGGAAGTTCTTGGAAAGTGTAGGGGACAATTTCCTGGTGCAAGTGCTGGAGGAACCAACTAGGGGCAGAGCTCTTCTTGACCTGCTGCTCACAAACAGAGAAGAATTAGTAGGTGAAGCAAAAGTGGATGGGTACCTGGGATGCAGTGACCATGAGATGTTCGAGTTCAGGATCCTGACACAAGGAAGAAAGGAGAACAGCAAAATATGGACCCTGGACTTCAGAAAAGCAGACTTTGACTTCCTCAGGGAACTGATGGGCAGGATCCCCTGGGAGAATAAGATGAGGGGCAAAGGAGTCCAGGAGAGCTGGCTGTATTTTAAAGAATCCTTATTGAGGTTGCAGGAACAAACCATCCTGATGTGTAGAAGGAATAGTAAATATGGCAGGCGACCAGCTTGGCTTAACAGTGAAATACTTGCTGATCTTAAACGCAAAAAAGAAGCTTACAAGAAGTGGAAGATTGGACAAATGGCCAGGGAGGAGCAGGGTCAGATTAACCTTTTGTGGGCCCGGTGCCAAACATATTTGTGGGCCCCCATGGGGGCAAAGGAGCATGGCGTGGGGAGGTTGTTCCCCAGAGCAAGGGGTCAGCCAGGGGCAATGGGGCATAACATGGTGGGGCCGGCCCGACTCCACTTAGCCCAGTGCAAGGGCACTGTATACAAACCGGCAGTTGCCAGACGCACACTGGCCCACCCAGCCCTGTGCTGCCAGCATGCCCCTTCTCCTCGGGGGTTGGCCCATGCTGTGCCACACAGCCCTCAACTCCCTATGCCCAGCATCCACTGGAACTGCTATGTCCATCAGGCCCCCACACAGACCCTTCACCAAAAATGCATGGTGCCCTACACACCACCACCCCTGCCCAGCACCCCCCACACAGCCGCACTACTACTGCCCAATGCATTTCCCCACAGCCCACCACCAAAACTACACAGCACCCCACTCGGACCCCCGCACTGCCCAGCATTCCAACACAGAGACTTCCCCCACCGTCCCCCAAGAGGCCCCACACACACCTCCAGAGACCCACTCCCTCAAACCCTGTCCCCTGGCCACACTTACTGGCCCTGCTGGAGGGTGACAGTGTTTGCCAGGCTGAGCTGGCAGCACGGCCAGGGCCAGTCCAGTGCCAGGGCAGGGAATCACTGTGGCCTCTCGGGAGTAATGTGATTAGCCAGGTCAGGGTCTGCCCCTGCCCTGGCCGGACTTCCTCAGGACCCACTTGCCTGGAGATAAGATGACCATACATCCCCGTTTGGCCGGGACAGTTCCCTTTTTAAGCTCTGCCCTGGCCATCCTGACTTTTTTGACAAAAATGGGCATTTATCCCGTTTGCTCTTGCCAACTGATCAGTGGGCAAGAGCAAATGGACAGTTTACCAAAAAAGTCTGGTGCGCCTCCCTAGCGGGGCGTGGAGGAACGTGTGTAGGGGGGTCGTAGCAGGTAGAATGGAACTTGTGGGGGTTAGGGGCCAGCCCCAGCTCCTGGCAGTGGTGTGGGGAGCAGTGGCAAGGGAGGGGTCAGCCCCTGTCCTGGCAGTGGCATGCAGAGCTCGAGGGGAGGGGTTCAGCCCCTGGCTGCGGCGTGTGGAGCTGTGGGGGAGAGGTCAGCCCCAGTGGTGGATGTAGAGTTAGTGGGGCCCTGTCCTCAGCTTCATTTTTGGGGCCCCTCCTTGGGACCCAGCCAAGAAAAAGAACATTCTCTCATCTCCCCTCCGCCCCCATTTTTCATTATTTTTTTCTTCATCCTCCTCCTATAAGTAATAGGAAGTAAATGAAAATAAAGTGAGGTACCTTGATTATTTGTGTAGTCTAACTTATTTTTTCACAGACCACTTGAAAATTGCTGAGGATCTCAGCAGACCACTTAATGATCTTTCCAAATATAGTTTGTACCGTTAGCTAACTATTGTAAAGCACTTTGGCTAAGAGCACTTTATAAAAAAAAAGTAAAAAAATGTTGGGGTGCAGGGTCTGGCCAGGAGTTAGGGTGTGGGAAGGGGCTCAGAGCTAGGGGTGCAGGGCCTGGGAGGGAGTTAGGGTGAAGGACGGAGCTCAGGGTTGGGGCAGGAGGTTGGGGTGTGGCGTGCTTACCTGGGGCAGCTCCCATTTGGTGCGAGGGGTGCAGGTGGGGATGTGTGTGTGGGGGTGCAGGAGTCAGGGAGGGCAGGGGGCTGGGGGGTGTGATGGGGTGCATGAGTCAGGGCTGGGGGTGCAGGAGGGGGCTCAGGGATGGGGCAGCTCCTGTTTGCTGCTAGGAGTGCAAGTGGGAATGTGAGGGGGGGTGCAGGAGCTCCCGTTTGGTGTTCAGGGTGTGGGTGGGGATGTGGGGGGGTGCAGGAGTCAGGGCTTGGGGTGTGGGGGGGCTGGGTATGTGGGGGCTGCAAGAGTTGGCTGGGGTTGTGGGGGTTTGTGAGGGGGTGCAGGAGTCAGGGCAGGGGGCTGGGGGTGTGGGCTGGGGTCATGGGGGTGCTCCCACCCCGTCACCCCCTGCCCTGAGTGGCTCATGGCAGCATAGGTGCCGACTCTGTGGGTGCTCCGGGGCTGGAGCACTGGCAGCTCCCCAACCCGCCCCCAAGGTCCCAGCTCACCTCTGCCTCCACTCCGCCTCCTCTACTGAGCGGGCTGCTGTGTCCTGCTTCTCTCACCTCCCTCCCAGCGCTTGCGCCATGAAACAGCTGATTCGCGTGGCAAGCCTGGGAGGGAGGGGGGAGGAAGAGGAACTCGGCGCACTTGGGGAAGAGGCGGGGCCAGGGCGGGGATTTGGGGAGGGATCCAATAGGGGTGGGGCCGGGGACGGAGGAGGCGCAAGTTCCCACCAGCGCCAACAAAAGTTGGCGCCTGTGCACGGCGGGGGTGTATAGATAGGGGGAATGCAGGTGCCCGCCTTTGCTCCCCCTTGCCCCGATTCCACCCCTTGCCCCAAGGCCCCCCTCCTCTTCTCCGCCTCGTCCCCTGAGTGTGCTGCAACCCCGCTCCTCTCCCTCCCTCCAGAAACTCCAGCAAACAGCTGTTCGGCAGTGAAGGAAACGCTGGGAGGAAGGGGGAGGGGCGGGAATGTGGCACGCTCAGGGGAGGAGGTGGAGAAGAGGCGGGGAGAGGGGAGCTTGGCTGCTGGTGGGTGCGGGACAGAGGCGGGGGGCGGAGAAGAGCTGTCAGGGCCTTGGACTGCAGCCCAAGCAGAGCGGGCCGGGCCAGGGCCCCGTTGGAGCCTGGGCCCGGTGCCATGGTGCCAGTAGTGCCATTGTAAACCTGGTACTGAGGAGGAGTATAAAAATATTGCTCAGGCATGCAGGAGTGAAATCAGGAAGGCCAAATCACACGTGGAGTTACAGCTAGCATGAGATGTTAAGAGTAATAAGAATGGTTTCTTCAGGTATGTCAGCAACAAGAAGAAGGCCAGGGAAAGTGTGAGCCCCTTACTGAATGAGGGAGGCAACCCAGTGACAGAGGATGTGGAAAAAGCTAATGTACTAAATGTTTTTTTTGCCTCTGTCTTCACGAACAAGATCAGCTCCCAGACTTCTGCACTGGACAGCACAGCAAGGGGAGGAGGTGACCAGCTCTCTGTGGAGAAAGAAGTGGTTCAAACTATTTAGAAAAGCTGTACGAGCACAAGTCCATGGGGCCAGAAACGCAACATCCGAGGGTGCAAAAGGAGCTAGCGGATGTGATTGCAGAGCCATTGGCCATTATCTTTGAAAACTCATGGCGATTGGGGGAGGTCCCGGATGACTGGAAAAAGGCTAATGTAGTGCCCATCTTTAATAAAGGGAAGGAGGAGGATCCGGGGAACTACAGGCCAGTCAGCCTCACCTCAATCCCTGGAAAAATCATGGAGCAGGTCATCTAGGAATCAATTCTGATGAACTTAGAGGAGAGGAAAGTGATCAGGAACAGTCAGCATGGATTCACCAAGGGCAAGTCATGCCTGACTAACCTAATTGTCTTCTATGATGAGATAACTGGCTCTGTGGATGAGTGGACGTGTTATTCCTTGACTTTAGCAAAGCTTTTGATACGGTCTCCAACAGTATTCTTGCCGCCAAGTTAAAGAAGTATGGGCTGGATGAATGGACTGTAAGGTGGATAGAAAGCTGGCTAGATCGTCGGGCTCAACGGGTAGTGATCAATGGCTCCATGTCTAGTTGGCAGCCGGTTTCAAGTGGAGTGCCTCATGGGTCGGTCCTGGGGCCGGTTTTGTTTAATATCTTTATTAATGATCTGGAGGATAGCGTGGACTGCACCCTCAGCAAGTTTGCAGATGACACTAAACTGGGAGGCGTGGTAGATATGCTAGAGGGTAGGGATCGGATACAGAGGGACCTAGACAAATTAGAGGATTGGGCCAAAAGAAACCTGATGAGGTTCAACAAGGACAAGTGCAGAGTCCTGCACTTAGGATGGAAGAATCCCATGCACTGCTACAGACTAGGGACCGAATGGCTAGGTAGCAGTTCTGCAGAAAAGGACCTAGGGGTCACAATGGACGAGAAGCTGGATATAAGTCAACAGTATGCTCTTGTTGCCAAGAAGGCTAACGGCAATTTGGGCTGTATAAGTAGGGGCATTGCCAGCAGATCGAGGAACGTGATCATTCCCCTTTATTCGACATTGGTGAGGCCTCATCTGGAGTACTGTGTCCAGTTTTGGGCCCCACACTACAAGAAGGATGTGGAAAAATTGGAAAGAGTACAGCGGAGGGCAACAAAAATGATTAGGGGTCTGGAGCACATGACTTATGAGGAGAGGCTGAGGGAACTGGGATTGTTTAGTCTCCAGAAGAGAAGAATGAGGGGGGATTTGATAGCTGCTTTCAACTACCTGAAGGGGGGTTCCAAAGAGGATGGAGCTCGGCTGTTCTCAGTGGTGGCAGATGATAGAACAAGGAGCAATGGTCTCAAGTTGCAGTGGGAGAGGTCTAGGTTGGATATTAGGAAACACTATTTCACTAGGAGGGTGGTGAAGCACTGGAATGCGTTACCTAGGGAGGTGGTGGAATCTCCTTCCTTGGAGGTTTTTAAGGCCCGGCTTGGCAAAGCCCTGGCTGGGATGATTTAGTTGGGAATTGGTCCTGCTTTGAGCAGGCGGTTGGACTAGATGACCTCCTGAGGTCCCTTCCAACCCTGATATTCTATGATTCTATGATTTTATGTGTTTGGGGGAAGTGGTGAGGTCACTGCCAAGAATTTCATGCATCTCATTGTAAAAGTGCAGAACCAGAATAACTATTCACCTCCCTTGTCTTCTGGTATGCATGCTGAAGTTCTTTGATTTTCAAATGGTATTGCTGTGTGTCCCTGGTGTAGTCCTTTTCCCCCATGTCCCATGCGATCTACATTTCTTCTGCTGGACCGGAGCTGTGCCTGCAGAGACTCTTCTCCCTGCAGACCAACAATATCCACCACCTCCTGCGTACTCCAGGGTGGCTGAGTTGGCCACGATCAGCTGGGCTGGCGAGCTGTCCACAATGATCAAACAGAAAATGGGAATTAAAAAGTTCCCAGGGTTTAAACAGGGGAAGGGCTGTTTCCTGTGTACCTGGCTGCTGTGCAGTGCAGTTGAAAATTATCTCCAGAGCAGTCACAGCGAAGCTTTGTGGGATACCTCTAGGAGGCCAATTTAGTTGATTTACACAATGCTGCATCTACACTGCCTCTCTGTCAGTTCATCGACATTGAGGTAGGTGCTATGCCTCTCGCAGAGTTGGCGTAATTAAGTCGACGTTACAGGTGAGTTAGGTCGGCGGAAGGTACCTGGCAGTGCAGAGACATACATAATTAGGCAGCTTCCGTTGACCTAAGTTTGTAGCTAGGTGATGCAGGACCATGGAAATTCTATTCTCCATGTCTCACATATGCTATTTCACTGATCACCATAGTGTCTGTGTCTGTACTGTATTTTGCCATTAATCATCACAGTTGTTCAGGAAAACAGCAAAACTTTCTGGATGTCCTGATATCTAGTAGCAGTGCTCCCGGGAATCTATGTTCGAGTAGGTGAAATTGCTGACTACAGCAGCAGCAATGTGGGATTTTCCAAAAGTGGAATGTTTGATAATCAACATATGAGTAATATCTTACTGTTTGCTTAAGGTGTGGGAAGTTGCAAAGTGATAGTTTAAAGTGACTGAAAACGGAATGGGGAAAATGGACATTGTATTGTCACACTTGCAATGACTAGAGAGAAAACCCCTTCACAGAGATTTCACACGCAATGGCTAGTGTTGTACCTTGAATAAAGAGGTGACACAATAATATCCAAGATACCTTTGTAACAGATCACAACTTATGATACTTCAGTGATGTATCACAAGGAACTATATCTTGACATCATAAAGTAACTTCATTTTCCTAATGGGATTAATGGTGCTATACATCACAATAAAGTGTGATGTACAATAAGGTACAATATAGTTGCAACAAAGATAGCTTGTTTTACTAATATACTATTGATTATAGCTGCTGTTCAATCTCTTTCCCTGCTAGGTTTGTTGATATTTCATATTTGTGGGTTAGCAAACACCTGGTCACATCCTTAATTCCATGAAGTATCCCCTTAAATTAGATGAGGGCAATAAAGTTCACCACATTTAGGCGAACAGGAGAGCATTCAGAACTGGAGACTTTCTTAGTTGCATGATGCATTCCTGAGAGAGGTTCAAACATATTGGTGTCTACAGCAGCTTGTTACAGAGTCTGTCATACAGTCAGAGATGAGAAGGAGGCATGGTGGTGACTTTGCAAGAAACTAACAAATGGGTGAATGAGGCTGAAGGCATTAGCAGAGTGGTGGAGCAATGCAAAGCTCAACAAGGGAGAAGAAAAAAGGAAGAGTTTTGAAGGTAGTGGCAAGGAATTTAAACCGGATGTGAAAGCAGATGGTGAGCCACTGGAGGTATTTGAAGAGGGAAAACAGATGATTAAGTCAACAGATAAGAATAAGGATGTTAGTGGCTGCATTTTGTTTGGACTGAAGGGGGTCAACGTATATGTTTTGGAAGCCAGCAAGGAGGATGTTGCAGCAGTAGAGGCAGGTTATAATGAGACCTGAATAAGAGATCTGATTATGGGGAGAGAAAGGAGAATACAGATTTGTGAGATGTTGAGGTCCAGCAGCAGCAGGATTTGGATATGTCCAGGATGTGTTGGCCAGGGTAAAGAGTCAAAAATAACCTCTAAATTTCAGGCCTGCATTATGGGGGAAATGGTGGTGGTGTAAACAATAGTGAGGGAGGAGGAGGAGTGGTACCCATCTGTTGCTTGTGTCCTCATCTCATATCTTTTTATTATTTCCATCCATAGCCTGACTCTACCACTCACCCAGATGGCCATTTGATATTATTTTCACACTGCTTTTCTCTTGAATTCCCTTTGTGGCCACAACCTAATCTCATTCATCAGCACCCCCTAGGCCCTGCCTCTTACCCCTCCACTTGGACCTCCCCTAACCCCCAGACTATCCACATCCATGACTTCTCTGTCCTCCACAACCTCTCCTCCCTCTCTCTCATCCCAGAGTTGATTCAAACTTTCTTACGGTGTTTCAACTTTTTCCAGTTGGAAAACAATAAAAAAGTGTGAAATGTGGGTTCTCCCCATGCACTTTTTAATTTTTCACCCCATTTTCCAGTGAAAAATATATTGGGGTAAGGGAGGAATACAAAAGGGATAGAAGGGGGTGGGAAGGAGAACAAAAAATCCCCAAACTTAAACTGACCCAAAGAGAGATTTTAAGGCAAAATGAGATGAAAATGTTTGTTTTGCTACAAAATGTTAGTTTGAGACAAAAATTTTCATATGGGATTTTCCAGTGAGAGAACTGAAAAATATCATAAAAACAGATGATTTCTCTTGTGTTGTGTCTTTTGCTTTTTATACAACATAATATGATGGAACTATACAGGCATGGTCCAGATAACCATGTTGATTAACTATACAACACACTGTGTGGCCTAGTTACATAAACACACTGATGTCCTGGATGGCTTCTAAAACACAGTGAGTGTCTCCAGAGGGCTCACAACCTATTTCGAGTGATACTGACAATTCCTATACACTACATAATCTGGCTGATACCACCTCCACTGAAGTCAATGGCCAAACTCCGATTGACCCCAGTGGTATACACAAAAGAAGAGAAAAGCTTTCTTCGACTGGCAAAACCAACCACTTTCCATTCAGAAGCAGGGTTCTTTCCATCAGCTGAAGTTCAAAGGAGAATCCGAGAAATCAAAAACAAATGATGGGAGAACAAAGCAAAAGAAATCCAAACATTTGCTGACAGACATAATATGTGGAGCTTTTTTTGTGAGACAAAGACCCTGTACAGACCAAGCTCATGTGGCCTCACACCTCTGAGATCCAAAGATGGTAGCGCCCTTCTTAAAGATAACAAATCCATCAAAGAGTGCTGGAAGGAACAGTACCAAAACCTTCTACATCGAGAATCAACAGTGACTGACGAAACCATAGACTCCATCCCTCAGCACCCAATCTGGGAAACATGCCAACCCACCAATGCCTGAGGAGGTCTGAAAAGCAATTAAACAAATGAAGAACAATAAAGCACCTGGTCCTGATGGCATACCAGCTGAAGTACCGAAAGCCGGGGGAGAAACACTGACAAACTTCACTTGCTATTCCTCATAATCCGGTGCACCGAAGAAATCCCTGCTGACTTACATAATGCTAACATCATCACCATTTTCAAAAAGGAAAACAGGGCCAACAGTGGCAACTATTGAGGCATTTCCCTCCTCTTCATGGCTGGGAAGATTCTTGCTAGAATCTTCCTGAATCACCTGCTCCCTCTTGCGGAGGAAGTACTTCCAGAGTCCCAGGGTGGCGTCAGAACATCACAAGGCACAACAGACATGAAGAGAGGAAGGTGATCAGAATAGTTAACATGGATTCACCAAGGGCAAGTCATGCCTGACCAACCTGATTGCCTTCTATGACGAGATAACTGGATCTGTGGATATGGGGAAAGCAGTGGAAGTGATATATCTTGACTTTAGCAAAGCTTTTGATACGGTCTCCCACAGTATTCTTGCCAGCAAGTTAAAAATGTATGGATTGGATGAATGGACTATAAGGTGGCTAGAAAACTGGCTAGATTGTTGGACTCAATGGGTAGTGATCAACGACTGGATGTCTAGTTGGCAGCCGGTAACAAGTGGAGTGCCCCAGGGGTTGGTCCTGGGGACGGTTTTGTTCAACATCTTTATTAATGATCTGGACGGTGGGATAGATTGCACCCTCAGCAAGTTCGCAGATGACACTAAGCTGGGGGGAGAGGTAGATATGCTGGAGGGTAGGGATAGGGTCCAGAATGACCTAGACAAATTAGAGGATTCGGCCAAAAGAAATCTGATGAGGTTCAACAAGGCAAGTGCAGAGTCCTGCACTTAGGAAGGAAGAATCCCATGCACCGCTACAGGCTGGAGACTGACTAGCTAGGCAGCAGTTCTGCAGAAAAGGACCCGGGGATTACAGTGGACAAGAAGTTGGATATGAGTCGACAGTGTGCCCTTGTTGCCGAGAAAGTTAACGGCATATTGGGCTGCATTAGTAGGAGCATTGCCAGCAGATCGAGGGAAGTGATTATTCCCCTCTATTCGGCACTGGTGAGGCCACACCTGAATATTGTGTCCAGTTTTGGTCCCCCCACTACAGAAGGGATGTGGACAAATTGGAGAGAGTCCAGCGGAGGGCAACAAAAATGATTAGGGGGCGGGGGCACATGACTTACGAGGAGAGGCTGAGGGAACTTGGATTGTTTAGTCTGCAGAAGAGAAGAGTGAGGGGGGATTTGATAGCAGCTTTCAACTACCTAAAGGGGGGTTCCAAAGAGGATGGAGCTTGGCTGTTCTCAGTGGTGGCAGATGAC
Source organism: Terrapene triunguis (assembly GCF_002925995.2). Classification (NCBI taxonomy): domain Eukaryota; kingdom Metazoa; phylum Chordata; order Testudines; family Emydidae; genus Terrapene; species Terrapene triunguis. The sequence goes on along the minus strand of NW_020664476.1, from coordinate 184,053 downwards.
AAAACAAGGAGCAATGGTCTCAAGTTGCAGTGGGGGAGGTCTAGGTTGGATATTAGGAAACACTATTTCACTAGGAGGGTGGTGAAGCACTGGAATGGATTACCTAGGGAGGTGTTGGAATCCCCAATCCTTCGAGGTTTTTAAGGCCCAGCTTGACAAAGCCCTGGCTGGGATTATTTAGTTGGTGTTGGTCCTGTTTTGAGCAGGGGGTTTTACTAGATGACCTCCTGAGGTCTCTTCCAACCCTAATTTTCTATGATTCTGATTTTCGCAGCCAGGTAGATCCAGGAAAAATGTCAAGAACAACACCAGGAGCTGTATGTGGCCTTTATCGCTCTGACCAAAGTCTTTAACTCTGTCAACCATGAGGCTTTGTGGAAAATCATGTCAAAGTTTGGCTGCCCAAGCAAATTTATGAGCATTGTAAGAGTGCTATTGCATTCCAACATCGCCTCTCCCCTGGCACTAGGTCTCACCTCAGTGGTAATTCTTTTTGAAGGAGGGGATCAGTTTTCAGATTTTGCCTTGCCCCCCGCAAAAAACCTCTGTGTGACTCTGACAAACATATATTAGCTCTCTCTCACATATGTGTTTCAACTGAACTGATTTTAGCAAGATTTAAAGGGGGAGTGGATGTTTATATAGATAAGGATATCAAGTTATAAGAATTAAAGCTGAAAAAAAGGATTTGGAGGGAGATGATACCTCTTTTTTTCAGGGGTTAAACTAATTAACTATTAAGAATTAGGAAGAGACCTGCATGGGGGACACATTATTCCACATCTGTCTACTGTGCAATTGTTTGCACCTTCTTCTGAAGCCTCTGGTGGTAATGGGACATTGAACTAGATGGACCACAGGTCGGATCTAGCCTGGCAATTCCCATGTTCCTATTCTTTGGTTACTACAGCAACTGCTCATTTATGGCAGGGAACAGCCATGTTTGTTCATGTCTTCACGCTCAAGCAAAGTGGCATATTTTGAAAGATATATCTTTATTCAGAAAGATTCCATAGCATTTGTCTCCACTATATTCTGTCAGTCTCAACAGGCAAACCAATTACCCAGGCCCTTCTCACTGGCTAGAGCAAGTAAACCATAAATTCCAGTTGGGAGAAGTGATGTTTAGGCCAAGGCAAAAGTGTAATCCTCATCCCACTGGGATCAAGTTTTAATTCTGAAACAAGATCCAGAACATGCCCTCCTCGATCTGTTGAATCTGTATCCACCTAATTCAAGCCCAAAGGTTACATGGTAGTCATGAGGTCCTGAGTCAACCCCCAAACCCCCCCGTAATCAGCGCTGATATTGAAGTCACCCAGGAAAATATCACTAAAATAACATGAAGGACATGTTTAAAATACACAGATTAGAGAAATTAGATAGGTTAATCTACATGATTCCTGTAAGAAGCCAGCTAAAACCTTAGTCAAATCAGCCAGGAAATGAAGTGAAATAGTACACTACTAGATCGGGACTCTTACACAAAGGAAACATTGATATGAATCTGGGTTTGGAGAGAGGAATGTCCTAAATAAATACATTGCAATAATGGGTTAGATTTTCTAAAGTACCTAAATAAATTAGGTACATAAGTCCCACTGAAAGCTATTTAGTCACTTAATATGATCTTCTTTGAAATTGGCACCCAAACTCTTTAATATTGTGAGGTGCTCAGTCAGTAAAAATATAAATAAAAACCACCAACACAATCTTAGTTCATGTTAAATATTGCATCCTTCCAGAAAAAGCTAAGCTAAGAGCCCTTCTGATTAAGCTAGCCAGAACTTGGGTCAGATTCGTAGCTAAAGTAAATCAGCAGAGCTCCATTGATTTCAATGGGGCTATGTCAATGCATACCTGCTGGAAATCTAGCCTCTTGATTTTACAAGCAAAGCCAGGAGCCTTATGATTGTTTCTTTAATGTCCATTTGCTCCCGATACATAAGTCTCCATTTGTGATGTCATACATAGTTCTTGTGGAAACAGGGCCAGCTCCAGCATTTCTGCCGCCCCAAGCAAAAAAAAGCCGCGATCGGCGGCGGCAATTGGAAAAAAAAAAAAAAAAAGCTGCGATCGGCGGCGGCAGTTCAGCGGCAGGTCCTTCGCTCCTACAGGGAGTGAGGGACCTGCCGCCCCCGAATTGCCGCAGGTGCCGCCCCTCTCCCTTGGCCGCCTCAAGCACCTGCTTGTTAAGCTAGTGCCTGGAGCCGGCCCTGTGTGGAAATGTATGATGTCATAAAGACAGGAATATGACTTCTGCTGAAGAATATGCAGCTGGAACAGTGGCACTCCCAAGGAATAAAGATCCTATTTTCATACAAACATCCCTTGTAAAATAAAAACAGGAACAATCCCTTCAGGTAATAGGATCTCTCAGCAGTAGTTTCTTGCAAAAAAAAAAATGTTTTTAAGAGTTTCCCCATAAGGCATCATCACAGCAGCTCTTTAACCTCTTCACTTCTTAAATCATCAGTTAAGTAAGCATTCATCAGTATAAGTACAGAAATCTGAGAAGAATTCTACTGATTGAGTTTCAAAAGCAGTCATTCAACCATACTACTGTAACTTTTTAAATTAAGTATTGAACACTAGGTAGATTACAAGAAAATGGCAGAAGAAATAAAGGAGGGTATTTGAAATTCAAAGAGAAACTTTGAAAATAGATATTGAAAGCCATGCTAAATACAACTCATTTTTTTTCAGTACTACAAATCAAAAGATGAGGGAAGGAGAAAATTAGAATATTATGAGCCAGAATGAGAAACTGATTCACTTATGAGGGCAAAATGGCTGAACTGTTTCATTATTACATTTTCATTGTATGTACAAGGAAGAATGATAAAAATGTGCTGTTTAACCTGGCAGAAGATTTGTACTTATGTAAGCCCTTAAGAACAAGCAGGCAGAGGTTTACTGAGAACAAATCAAAATTAAATATGTGCCAGAAGCCAAACACATGCTACCTGCCTTTAATCAGAGACAGCAGGAAAGTACTCATGTTTTGTGCATAATTACTCCTTATTAAGTGATATTTCTATAAGTCACTGATGTAAGGAGACACATGCATTGTGCTATATCTGGTCATGTCAAGTTACATCATGTCATGTGATATAACAGTCTGATGTAATCTGACATGGGACATATTAGTGCCAATGGAAAAGCCTAAATGCCAAGCCATTTTCATAAATATGCCCTGTGCACTGGTATATAACAAAAAACATGGGGATTTATCCTAGAGCTTTACAAAAATATCAGACAACCATGGAGAACTCTGTTCCAGAGAGACAGACATGATATTAAGGAGCAGATATACAGAAAGAGAAGTATACGTTGGTATTCATGTGATGTGATCTCTCAACCAAACCTGTCACTGTGGGTTCCTCAGAAAACCCAGGCTGGAAGTCTCATACTGACCGTCTGTTTTGCATACTTCTGCACTTAAATTTCTGAGAGCTACCCATCTTATTGTGTGACCACACTGCCAGCCTTACCTAGAACCAGGGAGTGGAACGGTACACAAAGAGAAAAAACATGTACATTAACATCTGTCAACCTGAAAAAGGGTTGGGCTCATTGGACCTAGCAGGAAAAGATATAATATGATCCAATGGGATGAAGCTGAGGTTAGACAATTCAGAATGGAAATAAGGCATGTATTTTTAACAGTGAGAGTAATTAACCATTGGAACAATTTACCAAGGGTTATTGTGGATTCTCCATCACTGACCTTTTTAAATCAAGACTGGATGTTTTTCTAAAAGTTCTGCTTTAGGAATTACCTTGGGGGAATTCTATGGACTGTGTTATACAGCAGGTCTGACTGCATGATCATAATGGTCCCTTCTGGCCTTGGAATCTATCAATCTATGATCTCATTCACCATTAGCCTTGCACCGTGTATAGGTGTTTACCCTGTTCAATGTGGGGGAGAAAGATTACTGATTTGGGATGGTAGGATTTTACACCCACTTTGCATTGATGACTGCACAAATTGCAGGACAATGATGAATCAGAACCACTGCGTCTTGGACAGAGATTTTCTTCAGTTCTTATTTTAGTATAGATTGGCAAATAAAGGGCTTGATTCTCTCTTGCACAAGAGTGCCACTCTGCCTCAGAGATAGGTGGGGGTGTCAGGGTGTTCCCTGATTCTGGGCTACCAGCCCCAGCCACAAGGAGAGCAGAGCTTACTGCCTACTGGCAGCTCTAACTTGTGTCACTGATGCAGGATCCATAATGAATCATAGTGGGGCATGGATAAGTGTTCACGTTGCATTTCCCGTCAGTACCTGGCCCAAGGTGGGGAAGTTAATGATTCAATCAGTGGACCAAATTCAATGATGAATCCTGGTCATGAAGCACCTGAGGTACATTGCACATAGGCTAAGAAGAATAAATTGTACACCACATGCACTCCCTGCCTGCTTTATGCCTGGGGAATGAAATGGCAGGCAGAAGGCCACACCTGGCACACATGCACCAACAGAGGAATTTTCTACTGGCCAACTGCAGCCAGTTTCCCACTCCTTTGTGCATTCTGAGAGGCACAAAGGGGCTGGAGGTTCTGATTAGAGAATTCAGCCCATGTTCTAGAAATAAAGATTTTGTAGGTATGTAGTTAAGTATCAAGAATTTCTTCCCATTTAAGTGTTTCATCTGAATGTACTTGGAATAAGAGATACACCTAGGAAATGAAGGGACCAGTCCTGCAATCTCTAATCAGGCAAAATGTCGATGACAAGTCACTTGTGTAAAACTGCAGGATTGGGCCTAAAGGATTAGAAATTGTTGACTTTATTTCAAAGCGTGCACCTTAGCATTCGTATGGCAAATTGTAAATATGTGGAAAGGCCTGGCATGCATAAAATTTGGACCTTTGAGAGACAGCTAGCAGCCTTTGGAGAGACTGGGGGAAGGAAAGCTAGAAAGATATATCCTAAATGTTCCATGAATTGTACTCTTCCCCCAGATATTTTTTAAATCAGCATGTTTTTATTACTTAAACTACTTTTTATGGAATATTAAAAGAGGAGAGAAATTCCTTTGAATTTTGTTGCTTCCAAAGCTGAGGACAACCAATTCATTAAAGCTTTAATTTCTTGGGACTTATTGCTTAAATAACCTTTCCAGGGAAGATTCGGAAGAGGATGAAAGTCTGCTACATCAAGTTCCTTGCTGCTTAAGCAAACATCATTGCCAACCACTGTTTAGAAGTCAGCTGAAAAGGGCCAAAGGTGAATTTTGGCATCGACAGTGATTTATTCCAGCAAGAGAGTTTAAACACAGGCAATATATTCCTGTCACCCTGTCAATTGTCAAAATGTCAGTAGACTTTTATAATCAATTGTTTTTGTACCTAATGTCAGCTGTCATCAATCTTTGAAATAATCACTATAAATAAAATGGGATAAGCAAATGGCTACCCAATAAATCAATTTTTCATATGGTACAATTTGGTGCCATTGGTTATTTGTAGGACTGTCAAGCGATTAAAAAAATTAATCGTGATTAATTGCACTGTTAAACAATAATAGAATATCATTCGTTTAAATATTTTGGAAGTTTTCTACATTTTTCAAATATATTGATTTCAATTACAACACAGAATACGAAGTGTACAGTGCTCACTTTATATTTATTTTTGATTACAAGTACTTGCGCTCCAAAAAAACAAAAAAATAGTATGTTTCAATTCACCTAATACAAGTTCTGTAGTGCAATCTCTTTATCATGAAAGTTGAACTTACAAATGTAGAATTATGTACAAAAAAACCTGCATTCAAAAATAAAACAATGTGAAATTTTAGAGCCTGCAAGTCCACTCAGTCCTACTTTTTGTTCAGCCAATTGCTCAAACAGGTTTGTTTACATTTTCAGGAGATCATGCTGCCTGCTTCTTGTTTACAATGTCACCTGAAAGTGAGAACAGGCGTTCTCATGGCACTGTTATAGCCAGTATCACAAGATATTTATGTGCCAGATGCACTAAAGATTCTTATGTTCTTTCATGCTTCAACCACCATTCCAGGGGATATGCATCCACACTGATGATGGGTTCTGCTCGATAACAATCCAAAGCAGTGCGGACTGACACACGTTCATTTTCATTATCTAGTCAGATGGTTCAGGTTCTGTAGTTTCCGCATCGGAGTGTTGCTCTTTTAAGACTTCTGAAAGCATGCTCCACACCTTGTCCCTCTCAGATTTTTGGAAGGCACTTCAGATTCTTAAACCATGGGTCAAGTGATGTAGCAATTTTAGAAATCTCACATTGTTACCTTCTTTGCTTTTTTTGAACTCTGCAGTGAAAGTGTTCTTAAAATGAACAACGTGCTGGATCATCATCTGAGACTGCTATAACATTAAATAAATGGCAGAATGCAGGTAAAACAGAGCAGGAGACATACAATTCTCCCCCAAGGAGTTCAGTCACAAATTTAATTAACACATTAACACATTAACACATTTTTTTTAACAAGCATCATCAGCATGGAAGCATGTCCTCTGGAATGGTGGCCGAAGCATGAATGGGCAGCAGGTACAGAAGGACAGTGAAGGACATGTGACCTCCAGAAGAAGAAAGAGGATCGTCCATGTACCAGCAATGCAGACACAGGTGAGCAACTGTTTTCATGTTCTCTCCACAGGTACTAATGCGGAGAGTGGAGTTGATGATACATCTGAGGGAAGGGAGCAGAAGGAGACTACATCGATTGGGAGGCATGAGATGCACTGTTCTAGGGATGGGGGTTCCACGACCACCGCTCCCAAGAGAAGGAGGTGGGTGGTGCTGGTCGGGGACTCCCTCCTCAGGGGGACTGAGTCATCTATCTGCCGTCCCGACTGGGAAAACCGAGAAGTGTGCTGCTTGCCAGGAGCTAGGATTCACGATGTGACGGAGAGACTGCCAAGACTCATCAAGCCCTTGGATCGCTACCCCTTCCTGCTTCTCCACATGGGCACCAACGATACTGCCAAGAATGACTACGTGGCTCTGGGAAGAAGGATAAAGGAGTTTGAGGCTCAAGTGGTGTTCTCATCCATCCTCCCTGTGAAAGGAAAAGGCCCGGGTAGAGACCGTCGAATCGTGGAAGTCAACGAATGGCTACGCAGGTGGTGTCGGAGAGAAGACTTTGGATTCTTTGACCATGGGATGGTGTTCCAAGAAGGAGGAGTGCTAGGCAGAGACGGGCTCCACCTAACAAAGAGAGGGAAGAGCAGCTTCGCAAGCAGGCTGGCTAACCTAGCGAGGAGGGCTTTAAACTAGGTTCACTGGGGGAAGGAGACCAAAGCCCTGAGGTAAGTGGGGAAGTCGGATACCGGGAGGAAGCACGAGCAGGAGAGCGCAAGAGGGGAGGACTCCTGCAGCATATTGAGAAAGCAGAACGATCAGTGAATTATCTTAAGTGCCTATACACAAATGCAAGAAGCCTGGGAAACAAGCAGGGGGAACTGGAAGTCCTGGCACAATCAAGGAATTATGATGTGATTGGAATAACAGACTTGGTGGGATAACTCACATGACGGAGTACTGTCATGGATGGATATAAACTGTTCAGAAAGGACAGGCAGGGCAGAAAAGTGGGGGGAGTTGCATTGTATGTAAGAGAGCAGTATGAGCTCCGGTATGAAACTGCAGAAAAAAGTGAGAGTCTCTGGATTAAGTTTAGAAGTGTGAGCAACAAAGGTGATGTCGTGGTGGGAGTCTGCTATAGACCACCAGACCAGGGGGATGAGGTGGACGCGGCTTTCTTCCGGCAACTAACAGAAGTTACTATATCACAGGCCCTGCGGTCTCATGGGAGACTTCAATCACCCTGATATCTGCTGGGTTAGCAATACAGCAGTACACAGACAATCCAGGAAGTTCTTGGAAAGTGTAGGGGACAATTTCCTGGTGCAAGTGCTGGAGGAACCAACTAGAGGCACAGCCCTTCTTGGCCTGCTGCTCACAAACAGGGAAGAATTAGTGGTGGAAGCAAAAGTGGATGAGAACCTGGGAGGCAGTGAACATCAGACCGTCACGTTCAGCATCCTGACACAAGGAAGAAAGGAGAGCAGCAGAATATGGACCCTGGACTTCAGAAAAGCAGACTTTGGCTCCCTCAGGGAACTGATGGGCAGGATCCCCTGGGAGAATAACATGAGGGGGAAAGGAGTCCAGGAGAGCTGGCTGTATTTTAAAGAATCCTTATTGAGGTTGCAGGAAAAAACCATCCCGATGTGTAGAAAGAATAGTAAATATGGCAGGCGACCAGCTTGGCTTAACAGTGAAATCCTTGCTGATCTTAAACACAGAAAAGAAGCTTACAAGAAGTGGAAGATTGGACAAATGACCATGGAGGATTATAAAAATATTGCTCAGGCATGCAGGAGTGAAATCAGGAAGGCCAAATCACACTTGCAGTTGCAGCTAGCAAGAGATGTTAAGAGTAACAAGGGTTTCTTCAGGTATGTTAGCAACAAGAAGGTGGTCAAGGAAAGTGTGGGCCCCTTACTGAATGAGGGAGGCAACCTAGTGACAGAGGATGTGGAAAAACCTAATGTACTCAATTCTTTTTTTGCCTCTGACTTAGAATCATAGAATATCAGGGTTGGAAGGGACCTCAGAAGGTCATCTAGTCCAACCCCCTCCTCAAAGCAGGACCAATTCCCAACTAAATCATCCCAGCCAGGGCTATGTCAAGCCTAACCTTAAAAATCTCTAAGGAAGGAGATTCCACCACCTCCCTACGTAACCCATTCCAGTGCTTCACCACCCTCCTAGTCAAAACGTTTTTCCTAATATCCAACCTAAACCTCCACCACTGCAACTTGAGACCATTATTCCTTGTTCTGTCATCTGGTACCACTGAGAACAGTCTAAATCCATCCTCTTTGGAACCCCCTTTCAGATAGTTGAAAGCAGCTATCAAATCCCCAGTCATTCTTCTCTTCTGCAGACTAAACAATCCCAGTTCCCTCAGCTTCTCCTCATAAGTCATGTGCTCCAGCCCCCTAACCATTTTTGTTGCCCTCCGCTGGACTCTTTCCAGTTTTTCCACATTCTTCTTGTAGTGTGGGGCCCAAAACTGGACACAGTACTCCAGATGAGGCCTCACCAATGTCAAATAGAGGGGAATGATCACGTTCCTCGATCTGCTGCCGCTGCCCTTACTTATATAGCCCAAAATGCCATTAGCCTTCTTCGCAACAAGGGCACACTGTTGACTCATATCCAGCTTCTCGTGCACTATAATCCCCAGGTCCTTTTCTGCAGAACTGCTGCCTAGCCATTCAGTCCCTAGTCTGTAGCAGTGCATGGGATTCTTCCGTCCTAAGTGCAGGACTCTGCACTTGTTCTTGTTGAACCTCATCAGATTTCTTTTGGCCCAATCCTCTAATTTGTCTAGGTCCCTCTGTATCCTATCCCCACCCTCCAGCATGTCTACCACTCTTCCCAGTTTAGTGTCATCTGCAAACTTGCTGAGAGTGCAGTCCACACCATCCTCCAGATCATTAATAAAGATATTGAACAAAACCAGCCCTATGACCGACCCTTGGGGCACTCCGCTTGATACCGGCTGCCAACTAGACATGGAGCCATTGATCACTACCCGTTGAGTCCGATGATCTAGCCAGCTTTCTATCCACCTTATAATCCATTCATCCAGACCATACTTCTTTAACTTCCCGGCAAGAATACTGTGTTTACCCGGATTCTCCTTCTTCCCTTTATTAAAGATGGGCACTACATTAGCCTTTTTCCAGTCATCCGGGACCTCCCCCAGGCGCCATGAGTTTTCAAAGATAATGGCCAATGGCTCTGCAACCAAATCCGCCAACTCGTTTAGCACCCTCGGATTCAGTGCATCCGGCCCAATGGACTTGTGCTTTTCCAGCTTTTCTAAATAGTCCTGAACCACTTCTTTCTCCACAGAGGGCTGGTCACTTCCTCCCCATGCTGTGATGCCCAGTACAGTAGTCTGGGAGCTGACCATGTTCATGCATGGGGGAGGGATATCTCAGTGGTTTGAGCATTGGCCTGCTAAACCCAGGGTTGTGAGTTCAATCCTTGAGGGTGCCTTTTAAGACTCTGGGGCAAAAATCTGTCTGGGGATTGGTCTTGTTTTGAGCAGGGGGTTGGGCAAGATGACCTCCTGAGGTCCCTTCCAACCCTGATATTCTATTATTCTAATGAGCATACAAATGTTTAGCATATCTGGCACATAAATACCTTGCAATGCCAGCTACAAAAGTGCCATGCAAATGCCTGTTCTTACTTTCTAGTGACATTGTAAATAAGAATGTAAATATAAACAAACTTGTTTGTCTTAGCGATTGGCTGAAGAAGTAGTAGTACTAAGCAGACTTGTAGGCACTGAAGTTTTACATTGTTTTTGTTTTGAGTGCAGTTATGTAATAAAAAAAAATCTACATTTGTAAGTTCCACTTTCATGACAAAGAGATTGCACTACAGTATTTGTATGAGGTGAACTGAAAATACTATTTCTTTTGTTTATCATTTTTACAGTGCAAATATTTGTAATCAGAAATAATGTACACTTTGATTTCAATTACAACACAGAATACAATTACAGTAACTCCTCACTTAACGTTGTAGTTATGTTCCTGAAAAATGCTACTTCAAGTGAAATGATGTTTAGTGAATCCAATTTCCCCATAAGAATTAATGTAAATAGGGGGGTTTAGGTTTCAGGGAATTATATATATAATATATATCTGTATATATACTTATACAGATACATACACAGTATAAGTTTTAACAATTTAATACCATGCACAGCAATGATGATTGTGAAGCTTGGTTGAGGTGGTGGAGTGGTAGAGTGGAAGCTTGAGGAGGTGGTGGAAGAGGGTGGGATATTTCCCAGGGAATGCCTTGCTGCTAAATGATGAACTAGCACTAGTCTGAGCCCTCAAGGGTTAACACATTGTTGTTAACTGTTAACATAGCCTCACACTCTACAAGGCAGCACAAATGGAGGGAGGAGGCACAATAGACACATGGTAGTGGCTGCAAACATTCCCTGCGGAAATTGAACGTGATGATGAACCCACGCTATTGCACTGGAGCGCACCACTCCCTCCACTTTCCAAAGTGCTGGGGAGGCGCATGTGTGTGTGACACAGAGACACACACACTGTGTGTGTGTGTGTGTGTGTGTGTGTGTGTGTGTGAGAGAGAGAGAGAGAGAGAGACCTCCCCTACCTCCCCGCAGAGCAAGCAGGAGGCTCCCGGGAGTGGTGGCAAACATATGGGGGCCTTATTTTTTGGTTCTGCCTAGCAGCAGTGCATCCCCAGCATCCCTATCGGCATCTGGTTGACTGCCCTCACTTGGCCCTACAGTGCCCCCATAGTTCTGTATGTGAATAGTAAAGCAAAACTCACTTCAGTCTTGAGCTAATCTAGCAGAGAATAGTAGTGATGAGCAATGCATATATCAGAAATGAGTGGAAGACAGTAGGCAAGGCCAAACAGACCAGCAGGTAACTTTACTTAGATTGTAAACTCTTTGGGGCTGCTCCTCTTATTCTCCAGGGACAATTCTCATCACAGGAAAAATATTCTTCTCCCCCTTCCCCCATCTATATGTTGCTACATCTGCCATTTTTCCAGATATCCTTACCCCATCCATTCCTACAAAACAAGTGCAACAAATAAAATGATGGAACTGTCGCCTACATTCCAGAGCCAAGTGTACATTCGAATGCATAAAATACAGAGATAGATTTAAAATCTGTGTGGAAAGAAAATCTTGATTTTAGATTACAACCTCTTTCCCCTTTGTTTCAAACCTTGCTCACATCCTGTTTCCACCTTGCAAGATAACATTTAGTCTATTGCCTCAGTTGCCAATTGTCTCTTAAAACCTTACAGATATCATTGCACAGCTCCCAGTCTAAATAATAAAAGTATCCTTCAGGGCATGACAAGGATTTATTGTTATTGAGGGGGTTGGTGTAGTAGTGCAGGAAACCTATGATAAAATAGTCTTAATATCCAACTTAATATTATAAAGGATTACCAAAATATACTGATTTACAAGTTTTTTCTTCTTTTCAGACTTGCCGTTGTATCTTTTCAAAAGCCGTTTAAATGACAATGGACTTAGATTTCAAAGTGGCACCGCATTATGTTGTGACTCTAGCAGCAGACTACAAGATGTAAAATTGCCTCTTTGTGATATGCCAAAAGGAACAGTTATATGATGATTTTTTTTTCTTGGAATGATTAGCCCTGAAATATTGGGCAGGCTGGAATTTTCCATAGTTCTTCTGTGCCTCCAAATTGGATTTAGAGTATTTCCCTTTTCATGAGATTTTCAGAAGAGCTTGTTGGTCATGCCCAAAGTGTCTGCATGCTCTTGAGGGTGAATGCTCCCACAAGAAGGGGACATGGGGGAGTAGACACTCAATTGGGATTTTTTTCTAAATGTTCTGAGGCCCTAGCATGTTTAGCATATACTTTGTGTTACTCATGTCAGGGCTAGCAGGCAAACACCACTCTTTGAATGCTCCACTCACCACACACCCAGTGAGCCCACTCCAAACACAAAAGAGAATGCTGGTGACAGAGAAGGGAAAAGACAGACAAACAGAATGACTGGGATAGTTAGAGAAACAGAGATCATGTGCTATGGGTCTTGTGGGCTTCGGCGAGGAAAGAACCAAAGAAGAGTGGAAGGACAGTTACAGGGGACAGGATTGGTGTCATGTGGGTCAGTGGGATGGTGCTTCAAAGGCTTGGCTCTACAGGGTGGCTGCAGTACAATATCTACAGTAGTACCAGTATCTTTTGAAGCAAATGAGGGGGAAAACGGGTGCCTTGACTCAGAGATGGGGGAAGGCATTGTTATACTTAGTACAGTCTATGAACCAAGGAAGACTTTCCTCAGTCTCCCTGAAGGGCAGGTTATCTGGCAACTGTCTGAGTTCAGGGGTGATGTGGTGAGGGTGACAAACAAAAGCCATGTCCATCTCAATCCCACTATGGTCATGATTGCCCTTGGATATTCTAGCTGCTGGGTTCTCCTGAAGGACCCCACAGGCATCCGCCAATCTGCTGCCTCTAGGACTTTCTGAATGCTGTGGAAAGAAAGGCCACACAAATACACCACCTTCTCCATGGACAAAAATGTCCACATGCAAATAATGCCAGACATATAGAGACCCCACTTTCCTCCAGTGTTGGACACAGTGGATGGGGTACACATCCCCCTGGGGCCTTGCAGCCAGGACAATAAATATGATATGTCTTGGAATCCTCACTGTGAACATGAGCATATTACTCATGAGACAATCAGTTATCCAGATCTTTCCATTCAGTGGATAGAGCTTGCTTTTCTCTGCCATCACTGAAACTGGCATTCTGCTGGACTTCCTTCATGATGTGGGTCAATTGGATTGCAAATTCAATAGGGAATAGTTGACACATGGAATTGGTTGATTTCAGGTGGCCTGGGGAACACAGGCCTTGTCTACACTGGGGGTGGGGTGGGGAGGGGAGTACGCAACTTCAGCTGTCTTCACTGCGGTGAGTCGACTGCTGCCGCTCCCCCATCGACTCTGCCTGTGCTTCTCACGGCGCTGGAGTACAGGAGTCGATGGGAGAGCGCTTGGGGGTCGATCTGGCGGGTAGTGTGGACATACCCATAGAGTACCATTCTCTGTAGGTGGCACCCCTGACTGTTATCTTTGATTTGTCTCCTGCCTGAGAAAATATTAAGTGTGAAATCCTTGTACCATTGAAATCAATGGTGAAACTGCCACTGATTTCAATGGGGCCAAGATTTCACCTAGCAGAGTACCCTAATTTCTTTTTGACCACTTTGCTGTCTCCCGCCTTGTGTGCCATTGATAGATCACCGAACAGGACATATTGTATTGTAGCATATTGTACCATAACCCTATTGCAGGATGATGCTCAAAGTTCTGAGATACTAGAATCAAAGGATGTTTCCTGATCTGTTTTTACATTTTCTAACTGTAACAATTCTGAGTCAGAGTTTGCTGCAGGTTGCTCTTATCTGGAAGTACATTTCTTTTCTGATTTTTCCTGCAAGCAGCTTAGACAGGTAAAATAAAACTGAAGAGAGAGGTTTCCCCACATTTATCTGGGCCAATTGTGCTTTTGAGATGCTTTGCCTGGTTCCTGCTCTTTGTGAGTTCCTCCTATTACCCAGTATTTATCACAGAGCCCCAATATGGCTTGCTGCTGAGTGTTGGGAGCCAGGGTAGTGGAGGAAACATCTGGCATTTGGCAACTAGTGGGCACACCAGTGCTAGATGCCATAGTCTTCAGCCTTCTGAAAATCTAAAAAGAAGAGAAATTAGCTGGCGCTAGAGCACCAAGCAGGCATGGGAGCCCGCAGAGGAAACTATATGTTCAGAAATCTGGTACATACCTACAATTTCCACAATAGCCAGAGGGGAGTACGTTACTTTCTGCTGTGTGCCCCAAATTCACTCTTTGAAAATTTCCCTTTACAAGTACACACAAAACCCTTCCCCCCTAAAAAACAATACCTCATGTCAGAGGTACAATGCCATTTGCTGTATTTACAATATATATCATGTCTATAGGGAATGAAGAGGTGAATGTAATCTTATCCTTTCTTTTTCATATGAATTACCATCAAGTTCAGAGTGTGTTCAAGAGAGAGAACTGGAATCTCCAAAATAAGGCATTCTAATTTCATGATTACAGTCACATTAGAGCCATCAAAAAATGAAATAGTTTCATTTGGTTCATATGCTAAATGCCAGTGAGATTTTCAATAGCTATCCTGAAATTACTCAGTGTAAGGTATTTTCTACCGAATACTTCCTTCATACTGTGAAAACAGTATGAAGGAAATATTCGGTAGGAAATACCTTACACTGATATACATTAAAAAGGTTAATTATTCACCTAACATATAATTTTAAGATTAGAAAGTTGACATTTTTTTATTCAAAAAGGGAAAATGCATAACAAATAATTTAATCATGATTTTTTTTCTTGGAATGATATGATCTTTTTCTCCCCTCCACAGGTAATTAAGCTCCATAAAATTCAGAACTGAATCCAATAGTTAAATAATTCATTGTATATTTAACAGACAAGCTGTATTTTTACTTATTGAGGGTACAATTAAAAATACATAAAATTCTCATTCATATTGCATTTAATTGAAAAGTTCTATGCCAATTATAGTACAAAAGTACTCTTGCCCTCATTTAAAGTTTTTTTTAACTCCTACTTTATTTTTCATTAAAATGTTAAATTAAAAGAAATCATCATTAAGCAACAGAAGAAGTTGTCAGTAAACCTAGCAGGCAGTGTCTGTTAGCATTGTTAAGTGCACTTTAGGGAAATGGTTCCCATGGATTCATTTTTGAAAATAACTATCATGGAAAAAACCTTGAAAAATTCTATACAAAAGTTAATGCATATGTCTTACCCTATATCTGTTTTAACAAATAAACCCATTCTGACCTTCAAGACAACAAAATTGGTGATCTTAAAGAATAGGGAAAATGTGTACCTGACATTATAGAGTGTGACAGTTTTAAACTATGATTTTTGTTTCTTCAAGAGGTATTTCATTTATAAGTAAAAATGTTAATGGTGGTTTCATTTGGATGCTTCGATGGCTCAGAGAAATGTTTGCATGGCAGCAAGGCACAGAGCTCTGGAACTATATGTCACTAGCTTGACTCCAGTGTGGCCCAATACTGACCTAAAGTCATAACCATGTCAAGCAGGATGTTACGTACCAGGATAAAAGGTCAGTATGTACATCTATGGATATACAAACGGTCTGTTTAAAGAAAGAGTGGGAGTGGGACCTGAAGCAAGACTGAGCTTTGTGGAACCAGGACTTCTGGGTTCTGTTTTGGATCAGTTACCACTGATTCAGTGAATAAAGCTGTGAAAATCACTGAACCTCTCTGTGCTTTGGTTTACCCAGCCATATAATGGGTTTACTCCTACTTACCTACAGTATCTCCCCAGTCTCATTTCATTAATATTCCTACATGCTTTGAGATCTTCAGACTTGCTAACTGGACCCTCTTCATGAGGGACACTAAGCTTTGGGACTCACTCCCCTGTCAGGGCCTGATAAAGGCATAGGCACTCTAGACTTGTGCTTAGGGTCTCAGATATGGAGGTCATATGATGAGGGGCATAATCTCAGTATTCATTAAAAAAATTTCTAAACTATGGTTTCAAAGAAAAGCATGACAACATGACTTGACGGTAACCGATGCAGTAATGTCTGCCTGAGTCTGCAAACAGCCTGAAACAATAGCTCCAAGAGGGGAGAACTGTGTCCAGTTAATAGTGCACATATGCCCAATCAGCACAAAACCTGCCATCTTAACTGCCTTTATTAAAATGTAGCCCAGTATTCTAGAGTCATTACTCCAAATGCTGCAGTCTCTATTATAAGAGTTTGTGTTTTGCACCGTGGACATAGAACAGTGATTCCCAAACTGTGGTTCTCTAA
Organism: Terrapene triunguis; assembly: GCF_002925995.2. Taxonomy (NCBI): domain Eukaryota; kingdom Metazoa; phylum Chordata; order Testudines; family Emydidae; genus Terrapene; species Terrapene triunguis. The sequence continues at coordinate 167,554 of NW_020664476.1, read as the reverse complement.
GCATTTCCTTGTGGTATGCAGAGAAGAAGACTGTTACATGGCACATTCTCACCTGTTTCCAGAGTCTTCTAAAGGTATCCAGGCTCTTCCTTGAAAAGAAGAACCTGTAGACCTTTAAAAACAATTGAATGAGAGGAGGAGCAGCAGCCTAACTGCATTTGCTAGGAGATGCTTCTATACAGAATGAGGAAGAGAAGAAACTGGAATAATCCACACTGTTTACAGCCACTACTGGAAGTACAGCTGCCAGGCACCTGTACACAGGAATGTTCAGGCAAGCATAGAACAAGGTAACCATGCAATTCAAGATGTCTAAGGGAGCAGGAAAAGAAGAGAACCAGGTGTCTGGACAGCATGTCCAGGGGAGAAGGGAATTAAATGACTGGGAAGCATGTGCAGAAAGAAAGGAGATCAAACCAGGGAGCAGAGTGGGGAGGAGAAAAGGATAGATAAGACAGCATCAGTGGAACAAAAAGCAAAACTAGACAGAACAATTAACTTAAACAAACCTAAAATGCAACATTAAATGCAGCTAAAATGCAATAAATGCTTTCCTAATATTTCTTCTCCATGTAAATAATCACTGTAAATGCCATAGGGTTCTTGTCTGACCATTATTGGGAAGTTAAGTGAGGCCACAAAAGACAGGAGAGGTGTCCACAAGACAATCTGTCCATTAAAATGTGACTTGTACTATGAAAACTCCCCTACTACAGAACGCTATGATATTGTTATGGCAAGTATCACCAGGTGACACTGTTACACATAACCTTCAAAGCTCTTTCAGAAGGTATGTCTACATAGCAAAGAAAACCCTGTGGCTGGCCTGTGCCACCCAACTCAGGCTCACAGGGCTCAGGCTGAGCAGGCTGTTTCAAGAATAACCTGACTAGCTCAGTGGGTAGAGCACGTGACTCTTAATCTCAGGGCTGTGGGTTTGAGCCCCACGTTGGGTGTTTGAGCTTGTAGCCTTAGATCTCCTGAGGTCCCTTCCAACCCTGACATTCTATGATTGCAATGTAGACTTCTGGGCTCAGGCTTGAACCTGAGCTCTGAGACCCTTTCACCTTGGAGGGTACTAAAGCCTGGGCGCCAGCCCGAGCCCAGACTTCTACATAGCTGTGAAACAGCCCCACAGCTGGAGCCCTGTGAACCCAAGTCGGCTGATGCAGGCATGTAGTTGCTGTGTAGACATACCTTTTGTGTGCTTCTTGGAAGACATGCAGACTCCAGATGGGGGTATGGACGCGGGTGTTGGGGGAGTGTGGGCTATGGGAGGGGACTCTGGGTTGGGGCACAGGGTTGGGGTTCAGGAGGGGGTGTGGGGTTCCAGTGGTGGTTACTGCGACTCCCGGAAGAGTCTGCCAGGTCCCTGCAAGCCCTAGACACATGGGAAGCCAGGGAGGCTCCATGCACTGCCCATAGGCACAGGAACTAGGGGTGCAGGGAATGCTGCAGCACCCCCAGGCTTCAAGCTGCCAACATGTGCCCTGGGCTTTGCTCCCGGCCTTGGGGTGGGGATGACAGGGGTAAGGGAGCTTGCTTTTAGCACCCCCATTATTAAAAAATGTTTCAGCACCACAGTAGGCACTGCCACTGCAGCTCCTATTTGTCATGGTTCCCAGCCAATGGTAGCTCCGGAGCCAGCCCTTGGGGCAGGAACAGTGCACAGACCCTCCCTGGCTGCTCATGCTTGTATGTACTGCAGGGACCTGGCAGATGCTTCCGGGAGCTGCAAAAAGCTAGGGCAGGCAGGGAGCCTGCCTTAGCCTTGGGCCCCTGCTGCACCACCTACTAGTCTTTTAATGGCCTGGTCGGCAGTGCCGACTGGAGCCGCTAGGGTCCCTTTTTGACTGGGCGTTCAGGTCAAAAACCAGATGCCTGGTGACCCTAGTCTTATGTCACGGGCTCTACATGGGCTTTGTGTGGTCCATAGAATCTGCTATGGGCCCTTTGGCCCTGGGTCAGTTTCATCCTACCACAGTCTTATTTGCTATCTATTGCATCTGCTGGATATGTCTAGAGGACAACTCTCAACAGAAAGGCAAGCACTAAATGGGTACTTAGAGTAAACTGCCCTCAGGCCTAGCTATGGCCATCTTGGTGCAGGATAACATAAACTTGCATTGTTGCTACCTATGTTGTACTTGTACTGTGGATAAACAAAGCACTTTAGACTCCAGGGCCGCCAATCTGACATATTTTATGAGTATTAGATTAACATAAAATATATACATAGATAATTGTATAAAGGGGTAGGTTTTTTCTACATCTCAATTTTGTAAGTACATCAGAAGCAGGAAGCCTCCTGAACAATCAGTGGGCCCACTAGATGATCGAGATACTAAGGGAGCACCCATGGGGGCAGAGGGGTGAGGAGGCGAGAGGCAGGTGGGGGAGTGAGAAGGGACACTGTGAGCGGCAGGCAGGGGCGTCTTGCAGCAGGTGATGGGGTGAGGAATGTCATGGTGAGGCAGTGGCGGGTGGGAGGGAGTCTCACAGTGGGCATGGTGGGGTGAGGAGGGCTGTGGTGAGCTAGTGGTGGGTGTGGGGGGTATTGCAGCAGGTGTGGGAGTGAGGAGGTACGTGATGGGGGAGTGAGGAGGACAGCGGCAGGTGGGGGAGTGAGGAGGGCTGTGGTCTTGCGGTGGGCGGATGGGTGAGAAGGGACACGATGGGGGGGGGTGAGGAGGCGAGCGGCAGCCAGGGAAGTCCCGTGGTGGGTGAGGCGTTGAGGAGGGTCATGGCGAGTCAGCAGTGGGGGGGGGGGTTCCAGTGAGCGGGTGGGTGAGGAGGACTGTGGCGAGCCAGTGGCGGGAGGGAGGGGTGTCTTGCGCCAGGCAGGAGAGTGAGGAGGGACACGGTGCGGGGGAGGGGTGAGGAGGTGAGCAGCAGGATGGAGGTCTCACAGAGAGTGGGGGAGTGAGGAAGTCCATGCTGAGCCAGTGGCGGGGGGAGGGGTGTCTTGTGGCAGGCAGGGGGAAGTGAGTAGGGATGCAATGGGTGGGGAAGTGAGGAGGGATGTGGTGAGCTGCGGGTGGGAGTGTCTCGCTGTGGGCAGGTGGGTAAGGAAGGACATGGCGAGTGGTGAACGGGGGGTATTGTAGCGGGCAGGGGGTATTCCAGCAGGCAGGGGGAGTGAGGAGGGATGCGGTGATCAGCGGGGGTGAGGAGGAACGCAGTGAGTGGCAGGTGGGGTGATCTCGCAGTGGGCAGGTGAGGAGGGAAGCAATGGGGGGGATGAGGAGGTGAGCAACAGGTGGGGAGGTCTTGTGGCAAGTGTGGGGATGAAGAGGGATGCAATGGGTGGGGGGGTTGCAGTGGCGGGTGAGTGAAGAAGGATGCGGTGGGTGGGGGGTTGAGATGGAGAACAGCAAGGGAGGGTGACAAGATGAGTGGCAGGCAGGGGGTCTCACGGCAGGCTGAGAAGTAAGCAGGGATGTGGTGAGTGGCGGGCAAGGGGGTGGGGAAGGATGTGGTGAGCTTCAGGTTGGGTGGATCTCATGGTGGACAGGGGGGTGAGGAGGGATGCTGCAGCTAGGGGTGTCTTGCAGGAGGCGGGGGATGAGGAGGGATGCTGCAGGCGGGGGGTCATGCAGGAGGGGGGAGTGAGGAGTAACGAGGCAGGCAGAGGGATGAGGGGGCAGGTGTGTGTGGGTCTTGTGGTGGGTGGGGGGGTGAGGAAGGACACAGCAGTGGTGGGGAAGAGTGGGGAGGGGGGCCTGGAGCAGGGCTGGACCTGGGGTGGAGCAGGGGTGGATTCTGGGCAGGGCTGCAGATGGAAGAGGCGGGACAGGGAGCTAGCCTCCCCCAGGGGAAGCTTCACCCACCCACCCACCATGTGGATTAGGCTGTGAGGGAGATTCCCAAAACTGAGCCATTCTTTTTAGGTGACAAATCTGAGGAACTGTCCCAGACTGAGTTGTCATTAAAGGGGGTTTTGGAACAAATAGATAAATAATACGCCAGGAGCAGATGGCATTCACCCAAGAGTTCCGAAGGAACTCAAATGTGAAATTTCAAAACTACTAACTGTGGTATGTAACCTATCATCTTCTGTACCAGATGACTGTAGGATAGCTAATGTGACACTGATATTTAAAAAAGGCTCCAGAGGCGAACCCAGCAATCACAGGCCAGTAAACCTAACTTCGGTACCAGGCAAACTGGTTGAAGCTATAGTAAAGAACAGAATTATCAGACACATAGATGAACACGATTTGTTGGGGAAGAGTTAACATGGTTTTGTAAAGGAAAATCATGCCTCACCAATCTACTAGAATTCTTTGAGGGGGTCAGTAAGCATGTGGACAAGGGGGATCCAGTGAATCATAGAACAGAATCATAGAATCATAGAATATCAGAGTTGGAAGGGACCTCAGGAGGTCATCTATCCAACCCCCTGCTCAAAGAGGGACCAATTCCCAACTAAATCATCCTAGCCAGGGCTTTGTCTAGCCTGACCTTAAAAACCTCTAAGGAAGGAATAGACGTGGATATAGTGTACTTAGATTTTCAGAAACCCTTTGACAAGGTTCCTCACCAAAGGCTCTTAAGCAAAGTAAGCTGTCATGGGACAAGAGGGAAGGTCCTCTCATGGATCCGTAACTGGTTAAAAGATAGGAAACAAATGGCAGAATAAATGACCAGTTTTCAGAATGGAAAGAGGTAAATAGAGAGGTGTCCGCCAGGGGCCTTTACTGGGACCAGTTCTGTTCAACATATTCATAAATGATCTGGAAAAAGGGGTAAAGAGTGAGGTGGCAAAATTTGCAAATCATGCAAAGTTACTCAAGATAGTTAAGCCTAAAGCAGAGTGCGAAGAGTTACAAAGGGATCTTACAAAACTGGGTAACTGGGCAACAAAATGGCAGATGAAATTCAGTGTTGATAAATGCAAAGTAATGCATATTGAAAAATATAATCCCTACTATACATATAAAATGATGGGGTCTAAATTAGCTGTTACCACTCAAGAAAGATCTTGGAGTCATTGTGGATAGTTCTCTGAAAAATCCACTCAATGTGAAGCAGCAGTCAAAAAAGTGACCAGAATGTTGGGAATCATTAGGAAAGGGATAGCTAACAAGACAGAAAATATCATATTGATTCTCTATAAATCCATGGTACACCCACATCTTGAATACTGAGTGCAGATCTGATCACTCCATCTCAAAAAATACATTTTGGAATTGTAAAAGGTACAGAAAAGGGAAACAAAAAATGATTAGGGGTAAGGAATAACTTTCATATGAGGAGAGATTAATTAAACTGGCACATTTCAACTTGGAAAAGAGTTGACTAAAGAGGCTATGATAGAGGTCTATAAAATCATGACTGCTGTGGAGAAAATAAATAAGGAAGTGTTATTTACTTCTTCTCATAACATAAGAACTAGGGGTCACCAAATGAAATTAATAGGCAGCAGGTTTAAAACAAAAGGAAGTATTTCTTCACACAACACACAATCTATCTGTGGAACTTTTTGCCAGAGGACATTGTGAAGGCCAAGACTATAACAGGGTTCAAAAAAGAACTAGACAAGTTCATGGAGGATAGGCCCATCAATGGCTATTAGCCAGGATGGCCAGGGATGCAAAATCATGCTCAGAACTGTCCCTAGGCTCTGTTGCCAGAAGCTGGGGATGGGTAGCAGGGGATGGATCACTTGATGATTACCTATTCTGTTCATTCCTTTGGAAGCACCTGGCATTGGCCACTGTTGGAAGGCAGGATCATAGGTCTGACCCAGCATGGCCATTCTTATGTAATTTCTCAATATGTTGTAGATTATTATAATATAATGTTCAATTTTTAGGACATAAAGTTGGGATAAATGGGAAAGCAATAGCCAGGAATAATGAAGCCAACACATATTTTGAAAAGCGTAATTTGCTGTGTACACTAACAGACATCTTTTTTTTATCAAAGTGCAGTAGAGGTGCCAAGTCCCCTAAAGTATTTCTAACATGCTAACAGGTATTTTTGTGCATGGACACCAAGAGCAGGGTATGAAGGTTTCTAAAGAACAATTTGCTGAATGGGCTCAGAAAAGTACTGTGCTTTCTAATTAGGTTTGATTTGTAAATCTTTGTGGAAAAAGTTCTCCTCTGTCTTGTTTTAAGAGGAAGACTTTTGATTTTCTAACAAAAGGTAGTCATACTTTTTATTACTGGAACATTTATAAATAGTTGATATGGGATTATTCATAAATGCTTTATTAAGTGATTAATCAATTGTTATAGATTGTTAAGAGTCCAGGAGTTAACTAGGTTGCTTAAAACCATTGCTTAAAAACATCTATAACACTTTCAACCAATGTATTGTAAACATCTATAACACATAATACTTATGTCTGTAACATGCTAATAACATTAATTATTTATTAATGCTTTATAAAGTATTTATAAATATATTCTTTATATAAAATGTGACCATCAGGACAATCATACTGGACATGAGTCAACCTGACAATGCCTGGACTGGAAGGGCTCAGTAGCTTTGGTGGTAGACAAAATGCCTAATTTTAAAGAGCTTAACCAGGGTTTTCCTCTCACAGCACTTAATCTATGAAATATTTATTACTACAGACCTTTAGCAATGTGGTTTTTCATCACTGAACCCAAAAATTCCTATTCAAAGAGCATTCCTCTCTAAACTGAACCAGTGTTTCTGATTTACACTTGTCCAACCCCATTTTAGTGCAGGAGGATATATGGGTAAAACTGAAGACAAAATTTGGCCCATGCTCTGGTGTTTTACTGATGCCTTACACTGTTAAACCAATAAGGGCACCTGAAGCAGAGGATCTACAGGGAAAGAGCTGTCAAGTATCAGGGGGTAGCCATGTTAGTCTGTATCCACAAAAACAACAAGGAGTCTGGTGGCACAGGGAAAGAGCTGACAGTTTTTAGCAGCAAATATTGGAAATTTCACAAGAAAGCTTCACAAGCTGTGCAGCCTCATAATTTTTCAGATGCAAGAACCTCAAACAGTTCAGAGTAACATCTCATAAGTAGAACTGGACAAATAACTGATTTTTTGGTTCACTGGCAGTTCTGAACATTTAAAAAAAATAATTTGGATTGAAACAAATTTGAGAATTACAAAAAAATTTAGAGAATCAAAAAGGTCCATTTCAGGATGAATAAAACATTTTGTTTGATCCAAAACATTGAGAGTCTGGGTATTTTTAAAGGGCTAGATTAGAAGGAGGAGGAGGTGGTGCTGCTGTCAATCTCTTTCTTATAACAGTTAAGGCACACCCCTAGGACATAGAAGATGTAGTCTCAATTTCCCACTCTACCTGATGTGGAGAAGGGATTTTAATTTAGATCTCTTACTTTGCAGGAGAGCATCCTCCTTCCAGAAGAGATGCTGATTGTGACAAGCCTTCCTGGGGTTATAGCTATTTTGGGATTAAACTTCAGCAGTGACTGGGTAGCTGAGTTGAACTGGGAGAAATGGTTTGCTTCCTGCCAGGTTAAGGTGATGAGGTGGAAGAGAGGGACCCTGACATTGGGAGAAAGGGTGATGTTAATTAAAACATTCCTGTTACATCTTTGCATTTATGTGGCATATATATATATATATATATATATATATATATATACTCCCCAGGGGAAAGTGTTGATCAGATGCTCTGAGGCAGTAAATGTAACCTAGCAAAGAGAAATATGGTTTATCTGCCAGTTAAAGAAGGGAGTTTGGGAATGGTATCCCCTAAAGCTTTCTTGATGGTGTTTTTGGTATTCAATTTTTATAGGATTCGTGCTGCTGATGGTAGGGGATGACCACTTATTTTCCATTTATGCTGGGAAATGTCATCAGATTAGAAATGGGATAGCTGGTGGGAAAAGGGAGATGCAGTGCTTAAAAGTTTTTGTTTTTTTCCCCTGCGATAGCCAGCAGTCTCTCTCTTAGATATAACTTGCTTTAAGATGTATCTCCTACTGGCAAATTCAGGCAACAGCATTCCAGCCCGGTGGGTTAACAGTTTAGGAGAGTGCTATACCAGAGGGCGATTAAGGAATTTTTTTCAGAATGCCATTTAGCAGTACTGAATTATCAGAAAATTGTCTCAGTGGGACATTGATGAATCTTTGAAATAATAGAGTTCTCTTCAGGTGCAGGGATATACCATGGTGATTATTTAATGGTAAATTGTATGTCAGAAGTAATCTATGAAAGAAGCACATAGTTAGATAATGGCTGCCCTCAGGAAGCCTGCTCTGGAGCAGAGGAGACTGGAGCACTTTTTATTATTCTGCTCCTTTGACATTCACATTTTGGGTTTGTTGGCCTCAAAACTGAGAGTCACCCTGTAGCATGGCCAGACTTATAGACAGCAGGCTTTCAGACTTTTTCAGACACCAAAAGATTCAAGATCTATTTTGATAAGGAAGGTCAGACATTGACCATATTTTTTTTTGAGACTTGCAGTTTTTAATGCAATGCTTTTATGCTACCTATAGCAGAACTGCTGTTTGGCCTGTTTTCAGGAGCAGAACATCTAACCTGAAACTAGTTCACACTATTTGTGCAGTCATTCGGTCCCTGGTGTTAGCTAACACATAAATGTGAGGTGTAGCATATACTCTGTTAATGGGTACCATGCCATTTCATTTTGTGTCTGATTGCCCTAGTATACCAAATATGCTTTAGAAAAGGAATATTAAGTTAAAAACTGGAGCATGAATAAGTGGAACATTATAAAACAGAATTCTACAAATTTACTGAGATCAGACCTTTATTATCCTCTGCTTTTTCTTAAGTTTAACCTAATAAGCTGTGTTGAAAAGGATTCTCATTATACATAGCTGGAGCCTAGGCCCCATGTACTACATATGTACTGCAATACATGGGGGCCAGGCTCCACAGCTCTGCCCATAGGTGCAGGAACTAGGGGTTTGGGGGGCGCTGCACTTCCCCCAACCCAACCCAACTCAACTCCCCTCCCCACCCCTTCCCCGCAGAGGATTTAATGCTAATTTGACTCAAGGGGGAACAAATAAAAGGAAGACTTTTTTATAACACCTTTAAACTTTTGAAGGCAACAGATGCAGGGCTCCCAGCTTGCCTTCTTGCTTCACAAGAATACACAGAGTGGCCTTTTATTACCTAGTGAGAGCTCACTTCATATACTTCATCGTTAGTAACAAAGTTGTAATGCACCACTAATCATATTTCCAGTGTATAGAGACCAGAAATTTACCCAATAAGGGTGCCTCATCTATATGGCTTAAATATGGGCACTGAGGGCACTTACTCTCACAATATACTGAATTCTTTCTTTTACACTGCATCTTTAACACTGTGAGTTGCTTTAGATCAAACTGACTCTAAAAACAGATAATTTACTATGCTGATACCAAAAGTGAAAATATAGAGGGTGCAGTTGACAATGTGTAAGAAGAAAAATCTATAACTGAATACCAATCCTGAATCTTTGTCTGGCTAAATAAATTTAAATGGCAGAGGACTGAAAAGGTACCATATAAAATACACTAGTTGGCACTACATTGCTGGAATCTTAATGTATTGTTTTGCATTTATGTAAATTCTTCAAAGATTTATTCTCTCAATTACCAATCAAAAGAACTCATAAAGGTAAAGCCAGTGGACCAGGAAATATTATGGTTGTCTGTGAAGACAGATGAACACACAGCAGCTTCTGTGCATTAAACAACTTCATTCGGAAACCATTCTTGGCCCAAATGACGGTTGACAAACTGAATTGCTTATAATGAACCATTTAGATAAAAAAAGCACAAACCAGGCTTTAGTTAAGATTGAGACTGCAAGAACTGGTTCTTAAATCTTGTTTATGACAAACCAGGCCAATGAAAAATAAAAAGCCAAAAGCTACTTATATTTATTTTCTTTTTAGGAAAAAGGAATACTATTTATAGTAGCTGCTGTGTGATCTGAGTTGGGTATCTTCTTAAGTATATATTCAAGCAATGCTTAATACACATATTTAGTATATGAGAAATTGTACCTTCTTTCCCAGGTGTGAATCCATTGAAAGATCCTGAATTTCTTTCTGGAGAATTACTCCTGCTGAAGCATTCAGAACACTTAAGTCCTATTTGCTATTAATGAGACTACTCATTGGGCTTAACAGGAAACATAAATTCAGCTGTTTTTCAAACTAGGGATGAATATACATGCTTAAAGTTAAGCATGAGCTTAAGTGCTTTGTTGAATCAGAGCCTATGCCAGAAAGGTGTCTGTGGAGAATTTTTCTTTCTTTCTAGAGGATGGATGCTCTTCTCTGAAACTTCTGCTTCCTTTCTTAGAATCTTGGAAACTTTGCCCTTACAGAATGTTACCTGCTTTCCGGGAGATGTGCACATGCTCATTAACATAACACAACAACAACAGCTTTCTTTATATTATCTGAAAGATGTATCAAATGAGGTTGGCTGACTGTGGTATGAGTATATTTACTCATTATTTGTTTAACTAACATATTGATGGCAGTTTGGGATTTTAGTGAATATTGATAAACTAGAGTTTGCTATGGATTTTTTAAAATAAAAATTGTAAATATACCTAGAACTTGAGAGATACATTTAATAAATCAAAACATACATGCACACTATCACTGAAATGCAGCCACCTTTAATGTAGGATTCAGCACCTATTTAACCGGTCACAACATTACTCCATTTAGGAAGGAACAATCAGTTGCACACATACAAAATGGTAAATGACTGCCTAGGAAGGAGTACTGCGGAAAGGGATCTGGGGGTCATAGTGGACCACAAGCTAAATGTGAGTCAACAGTATAACACTGTTGCAAAAAAAAACGAACATCATTCTGGGATGTATTAGCAGGAGTATTGTAAGCAAGACACAAAAAGTAATTCTTCTACTCTACTCCACCCTGATTAGGACTCAGCTGGAGTATTGTGTCCAGTTCTTGGTGCCACATTTCAGGAAGGACGTGAACAAACTGGAGAGAGTCCAGACAAGAGAAACAAAAAGGATTAAAGGTCTAGAAAACATGACCTATGAGGGAAGATTGAAAAAATTGTGTTTGTTTACTCTGGAAAAGAGAAGACCGAGAGGGGACATGATAGCAGTTTTCAAGTTTGTAAAAGATTGTTACAAGGAGGAGGAAGAAAAAATGCTTTTCTTAAACTCTGAGGATAGGACAAGAAGCAATGAGCTGAAATTGCAGCAAGGGAGGTTTAGGTTGGACATTAGGAAAAACTTCCTAACTGTCAGGATGGTTAAGCATTGGGATACATTGCCTAGGGAGGTTGTGGAATCTCCATCATTGGAGATTTTTAAGAGTAGGTTAGACAAAAACCTGTCAACTAGATAATTAGTCTTGCCATGAGTGCAGGGGATCAGACTAGATGACCCCTCGAAGTCCCTTCCAGTTCTATGATTCTATGATTATTATTATACAATGTTGAGGTAAGAAGTGAAGAGAAGTATTGTATCCAATTGAAACTGCAGGTGAACTAAAAAGGTAGGATATTGTTATGACAAAACTGTAATTTGGCTAGCACACAAGGGCTAACATTCTTTTACTCATGAAAAATGCCACAGAATCTATAAAAGTCCAAGGTGATCATAACCTCACTTTCATGTCCCATCAGACAGACAGCTCCTTCAGACACAGAGTATCCCCACATCACACCGGGACACTGAGTTAACAGTGAATCAAATGGAAAGTATCTCCTCTTGAATCATGAAGCTGACTTCCTGCACTAGGGTTGCCAGGTGTCTGGTTTTTGACTGGGATGTCTCCGCTCTGGCTCCGCATGCTGCTCCCGCCCCAATCGCCAGATCTGCAGCTCCCATTGGCCAGGAACCATAGCCAATGAGAGCTGCGTGGGTGGCATCTGCGGACGGGGCAGTGTGCAGAGCTGTCTGGGTGCGCGTCTGCGTAGGAGCCAGAGGAGGGACATGCCGCTGCTTCCAGGAGCTGCCTGAGGTAAGCCTGCACCCTTCACACGCCCCATGCCCCAACCCCGTGGCCCAGCCCTGATCCCTCTCCCATCCTCCAAACCCTTCAGTCCCAGCCCAGAGCACCCGCCTGCACCCCAAACCCCTCATCCCCAGTCCCACCCTAGAACCTACACCCCCAGCTGGAGCCCTCACCCCCCCACACCCTAACCCCCTACCCCAGCCCCGATCCCCCTCCCACCCTCCAAACCCCTCGGTCCCAGCCCGGAACACCCTCCTACACCCCAAACCCCTCATCCTCATCCCCACCCTAGAGTCTGCACCCCCAGCCAGAGCCCTAACATACCACACACACACCCCAACCCCCTGCCCTAGCCCAGATCCCCCTCCCGCATTCTGAACCCCTTGGCCCCAACCCAGAGCCCCCTCCTGCACCCCAAATTCCTCATCCCCAGCCCCACACCAGAGCCTGCACCCCCAGCCGGAACCGTCATCCCCTCCTGCACCTTAGCCCCCTGAGCCAGCCCAGTGAAAATGAGCACGTGAGTAAGGGTGGGGAGAGTCAGTGAAGAGAGGGAGGGGGGATGGAGTTAGCAGGGGTGGGGCCTCAGAGAAGGGTCAGGGCCTCAGAGGAGGGGCTGGGCAAGGGTGTTCAGTTTTGTATGAGTAGAAAGTTAGCAACCCTATCCTGAACTAACCTCTAGGGATTTCCCTAGAGGCCTCCAATCCCATGAACTGGCCTGCCCATCCTACTTTTCTGAAAACTCAACCTCTGAATTAATTTGACCGATTTCTGAACATGTTTCTGAAAAAGACTTTTGGCTCCTTCAGAGGGTGTGGATTCCTATAGGCACTTGCACCTCCCCCTTTGTAATGATATCCATGTAATATCTTGTGCCAGATCTATTGACTCCCCCAACTCCTTGTCTCTTTTCACTTATCACCTTTGCTGTGCCCCTAGCTGTGCTAGCCATGACACTGGCAAGTCACTTCCCCTCTCTGTGCCTACTTCCCCTTTGTCTTGTCTATTTAGCTTGTGAGCTCTTCAGGGCACTCTTACTATTTGTATGTACACTGCCTAGAACTATAGGGCCCAACCTTGATTTAGGTATCTGACCACTACTTTAATACAAACTACATAATAATTTTGTCAAAGCCCAACACCAGTCATTAACATGATACAGCACAATTGGAAGTAACATTGTAAAATAGAAAATGTCAAGAAAAAAAAAACAATTTTACCATAGAACCTTCTCATACAAAACTTTTTGTTGGTAACTGATGCTAAAAGTGTCATGATATCTCCCTTGTCTAATGAAGGGTTCATTGCTAGGTTTAAAAGGACCCTGTCCATATTTATGTTGTTGTCTTCTTCTTTTTGCCAAAGAGCTCTTTTAAAAAATATTTTTTGTGCTAGTGGAAAGTAGTACTTTAACTATTTCATCTCATTATGTAGTGTTCTAAAGTAATATAATTTTTAAGGTAATGGAAGCTGTTTGCTTTTCCAGGAAAAATAATGGAATGAATCTGAGTGTGATTTTTTTTTTAATGCTAGCTCTCTCCCTCCCTCCCCTTTTGGAAGATTGTTACTGACAATATGGCAGGAAACATATTGCTGTATTAACAAGGTCACTCAGTCACAAAATCCCATTAGTGCTGAAAATGATAGAACTGAGCTGTGTAGTGACAAATAAGGCAAGTTCTCACCTTGTATATGAAAGGTCCCAGGTTCAAACTAACATGATGGTGAAGTAGCAGAGAATGAATCCATGGCACACTTCCACTTTGAATACATAATCCATACAATGTCATCTTCAGAATTCTTGTTTAAACAAGGCACCTATAGTGAAGGAGTTAGCTTTTTTAAAGCTTTCCATTTATGCCTAAAGAATTGAAGTCTTTCCATATATACCAAGCAAGAGTTGAACAGAAAGGAATACATTGATATTTATTCATGATTTCACTGCTGTCACACATTGTATGACAAGGAGTATATTGTGCAACACAAGTGTGATTCCATGAAAAGGAATGATAAATAAAAGCTTTCAAATGTAACAGGGCTAGCCTGTGACTTCAGGCAGAGCCCTGTGCAAGGGGTAAGGTGTAAGTTGCCTGCCTCCCAGGAGGCATCCTACCTCATAGACAGCCTTCTGAAGCATAATTCCTCCCCTGCTTCTTCGTGGCTCAATAATTAGATGCTGGCCTTTGCCCCCATGGCAGTTCACCTGCACTGACCAATGAGTAGGGAGATGGAGTCAAGGCTTGACCCTCTCTACCCATCTGCTTTTGGGGGTACCAAGAGGGCTGATTATTTCTATATGCCTGGAACCAAGGCCCAGGTAGTCCATGCAGGAAGGTTCTGAGGGGAGTATTATTGCTCTCTTACTCAGGTGTGTAATCTAAATCACAGTCTAGCACACATAGAAGATAGGAGTTGTGGGTGACAAATTGATACTAATTGGACAGCAAACATTAAAAGAGAAAAATTAGGGAAAAAAGTGATGCTTTGATAATGCTCTGAGGCTACTTTGTTTTATTCTTTGAGAATTGACAGTTCTACAGAATAAACAAACCTTAAAACTCAAATTATGAATCTTGTTTTTATGAGATTGTGAATAGTTGAAAATGCCAATTTTCCCTCTTAGGGCATTTAAAAATTTCCTGTACAAATTTCTCAGACTTTGATGACAAACCAACACATTTTGGGGTTTCTAAAACTGTTTTTAGTTAACATTTTATCCTTTATTTTTTGCCGTTGAAGAACGTGAAAATTTCTAGTACAATGAAAATTTTCTTCAATGTATATCACAAAAACATTTTTTGTTGAAAAAGAAAATAAATTCAAAGAAAATATTTTGACTAGCTTTAAGGTAAAACTCTACAGAGGTCAAAGAAGAACTAGTGTCATTTTACCCTTAAGAATGAGCCCTATCTTCAGAGGTGCTAAGTGACTTCAACTCCCATATAATTTACTGGAAAAACTCAGTACCTCTCTCTCAGGGGATGCTATTTGACACCTCACAGGTTTGAGCCTCAAAGGAAATCTCTAAATGTAGAAACCTAACTTAAAAACAATCTCCTCTTTCATTGTGTTTATTCCTGTAGTATGAACAGGACAGGCTACTTATTCCAAGATTTATAGTTAATATACTGTGTAATTCTATAGCATGTTCCACCCAGGATTTCATTGCACTTAGACATTAATGAATTAAGTTTGACAACATCCATGCAAAATAGGAATAGGCCCATTTCACAGAGGAAGAAACTGAAGCCCAGGGAGATTAAGAGACAAATTAATGGAAATATTCTATCTCCTAGAACTGGAAGGGGCCTTGAAAGGTCATCAAGTCCAGCCCCCTGCCTTCACTAGCAGGACCAAGTACTGATTTTGCCCCAGATCCCTAGGTGGCCCCCTCAAGGATTGAACTCACAACCCTGGGTTTAGCAGGCCAATGCTCAAACCACTGAGCTATCCCTCCCCCGCCTTAGCTCCCATTAAAAATGCTCAGCACTTTGCAGGGTTGAGTCCTAAGAGCTAAAGGAACTGATTCTGCCTCTTTCACTCACACCAATTAATACCTTACTCTATAAGTAGCCCTATAAGTACCCAAAGTACGGTACTATTCAACAGAATCAAGCCAAAAGGCTCCCGTCCTTCAAACACTTACACATGTTCTAACTTTACTCATTGGAATAGCCTCACTGAAGTCACTTGCAGGATCAGGGCCTAAATTTGTACTGGAGTTGGAAATAAAATCCAGACATACCAACTCCCAGACCTTTGCTTCAGCCACAAAACCACCCATGCTCCCCTTAACTGACTGGAGGTCCATGTACTGAGGCAGATATTTTGTATAGGTTGACTATAAGAGCAAATAATGTAGACAATATACTGAGCCACAGAAAGTTCATTCCCTTTATTCATACTCTACTGAAGAATGTCACCATCCCACATATAAAACTTCCTAGGCACAGTTGCTTTTTCTGAGAATAGAAGAAGCTAAAGAATATTTGTGTTCCTCAAGGCCTCTGTGTCATTATAAAACATTCCGAAGACTGAAGAACTTTTAAAAACATACACTTGTTTCTAGGAGAGTTGAACAAAAACATAACACCTCATTTTTCTAAATGAAGTGATCATTTTACAACTTTTGGGATGAAAATAGTGCATATGAGTCTCCCTTCCACTGTAAGCTCTGTGGGATCAGGGCTGTCTTTAACATGTGTTTGTACAATGCCTAGCATAATGAAAGCCTAGTCTGTGACCTGGGCTCCTAGTTGGTACCAAATGTAAACAAACAGCATCAACTGCCAGGCTCCTAATGCTCCTGTGGCTGCTAGCTTATTCAGTCCTACTTTCCCCAAGTAACCAGTTGTTATGTTTTTCCTAGCACTGGGGAATACAATTATTCTCAGGTCCCAATTTATTTCCTTCTAGAGGAGGCCCTCACACCTGTCCCTTCCACTGTTTGATCAGCTCAGCTTGCTGCTCTCTGGTGGTTAGTTTGGAAGCCAGCAACTGCTGCAGTTTGCAGCTTTTCCTTTACATGGCAAAATATTTCAAATGTTCCCTTTAAGCCCTTTTCAAGGACTACTTAAGACATGGAAGGGAGGGCAGGGGTAAAGTTTTTAGGCTACATTTTAGCCATTTTTGCTAGATTTACCAGGATAAAACTGTATTTGTTGGATAACAAAGCTCCAGCCATTTGTTTGCACTCAAAGTTCGACTGTAAGAGAGATATTACCAGCCTTTACAAACTACTTATCTGATATTAGCAAGTGAAGCAACAGGCAATGCATAGTCAATCATTTCAAAGCAATGGGCAACATAGTAAAAGGTTGAAGACTCAACAGGATGATCATATGATCAGGGCACTGAGCTGGGATGCAAAATATGAATTCAATTACTGGCTCTGCTACTGACTTCCTGTGTGACTATAGACAAGTCACTTAACCTGTCAGTGCCCCAGATCTGTCTGTAAAATGGAAATAATTATACAGCCTTTGTCTTTCAAGTGTTTGGGGGAAAGGGTGAACTCTTATTGTGTGTATCTACAGCACCTAGCATAATAGCTCTGATGTTATTTGGGATTTCTATGTACTACCATAATAGAAATAGTAGTGAATAATAAAAAACAGCAAAGCAGAGTATCAGGCATATTGCCAGCCATTCACACAAGTAGGTACCTGCAGAAATGCCTGTACCTAGGAACTAATACAATTAATCAGATGGGTGTGACAGTAACACAACTACACAGATACTCAAAATCCTGAGAAAAGGGAGCTTCCGACTTTTCGACTTCAAAAGGAGCTGGATATCTGGTAAAAGGCACTTGATTGAATCTGAGTGCAGTGCCCCAGGGGTCGGTCCTGGGGCTGGTTTGGTTCAACATCTTTATTAATGATCTGGATGATGGGATGAATTGCACCCTCAGCAAGTTCGCAGATGACACTAAACTGGAGGGAGAGGTAGATATGCTGGAGGGTAGGGATAGGGTCCAGAGTGACCTAGACAAATTGGAGGATTGTGCCAAAAGAAATCTCATGAGGTTCAACAAGGACAAGTGCAGAGTCCTGCACTTAGGAAGGAAGAATCCCATTCACCTCTACAGGCTGGGGACTGACTGGCTAAGCAGCAGTTCTGCATAAAAGGACCTGGGGATTTCAGTGAACGAGAAGCTGGATATGAGTCAGCAGTGTGCCCTCATTACCAAGAAGGCCAACAGCATATTGGGCTGTATTAGTAGGAGCATTGCCAGCAGATCGAGGGAAGTATTTATTCCCCTCTATTTGGCACTGGTGAGGCCACACCTGGAGTATTGTTTCCAGTTTTGGTCCCCCCACTACAGAAGGGATGTGGACAAATTGGATTGCGTCCAGTGGAGGGCAACAAAAATTATTAGGGGACTGGGGCACATGATTTTACAAGGGGAGGATGAGGGAACTGGGGTTATTTAGTCTGAAGAAGAGAAAAGTGAGGGGGGATTTGATAGCAGCCATCAACTACCTGAAGAGGGTTCCAAAGAGGATGGAGCTTGGCTGTTCTCAGTGGTGGCAGATGACAGAACAAGGAGCAATGGTCTCAAGTTGCAGTGGGGGAAGTCTAGGTTGGATATTAGGAAACACTATTTCACTAGGAGGGTGGTGAAGCACTGGAACGGGTTACCTAGGGAGGTGGTGGAATCTCCATCCTTAGAGGTTTTTAAGGCCTGGCTTGACAAAGCCCTGGCTGGGATGATTTAGTTGGGGTTGGTCCTGCTTTGAGCAGGTGGTTGGACTAGATGACCTCCTGAGGTCTCTTCCAACCCTAATATTCTATGCTTCTATGATTCTATGACTGTTTATGTTAAAAGTCATGACCCCCTACTGTTTCCCTTTTGAATTGAGCAGACTCAGTGCATAATACAGAGATACAAACACACTAGGAATGGGTACTTAGCCGGGTGAGTCACTCTAAGGGGCTAATTTCTACTTTCCTAAGCAAAGCTTGCAAAAGGAGCCAATATATTTAGGTAAACAGCACATTGTACCTAACTGATACCATTCTTTACCAATTGTACTTAATTGGTACCAATTTCAGGCTACCATTTTTTTTGGCTGAGTTTACCAAAAACAAAAATAATGCCAATGATAAAGTAGATTTTTTTTAAAAATGCCCTATCCCTTTCTAATAGTTACTTGTCTTGGCATTAGAATATATTTTATTGCAACTGTGTTTACAAAACATTTGATTGTGGGATCTCTCTTTTTTGCCCACAGCCTGTCATTGCTAATGAGCAAAGAATGCATGAAAGAAGTTACAGTTCTTTTCTTTCTCATCATTCTTCAAGGTGAAATGTGGTTTTTTTTCAAGAGCTTTGCTTGCAGAAAAGTAAAGGTTTTGTGAAAGGCATAGAGGTAAAAATATTAATTGCTTTTCCCACTTTACTGACAGTTCCAATAGAAGCAAATGTTATCACAAAGGGGGGAAAAACTTAACTGCAAAATCAAATCAGTCCTGAAGCTGACTCAACCATTGTTGTCCACTCCGCTTCCTCCCCCACCAGTAAAGCCCTGAGAGAAACAACATACATCTTCTCTTACAGTGCTATGAAGGAAAAAAGGTCAAGATCCTTAGCCAGATTAAATGAAGCCGTGAATGTGATTCCTGCAGAAATGGAATGCTTAGGAATCTGAAAGATGGAACAATGGGAAGATCAGGAGGGACCCTTTGATTTCTTTCATAATATATCAACTTTCCTCCCACACTTTTGATTTCAAGACTGAGGCCTGGTCTACACTACGACTTTAATTCGGATTTAGCAGCGTTAATTCGAATTAACCCTTCACCCGTCCACACAACGGAGCCATTTAGTTCTAATTAAAGGGCGCTTAAAATCGATTTCTGTACTCCACCCCGACGAGCGGAGTAGCGCCAAAATCGATTTTGTCAATTCGAATTAGGGGTAGTGTGGCCGCAATTCGATGGTATTGGCCTCCGGGAGCTATCCCACAGTGCACCACTGACCGCTCTGGACAGCAATCTGACCTCGGATGCACTGGCCAGGTAGACAGGAAAAGCCCCGCAAACATTTGAATTTCATTTCCTGTTTGCCCAGCGTGGAGAGCACAGGTGACCACAGATAGCTCATCAGCACAGGTAAACATGCAGGCTGATAATCGAAAAAGAGCACCAGCATGGACCGTTCGGGAGGTACTGGATCTGATTGCTATATGGGGAGAGGATTCAGTGCTAGCAGAACTTCGTTCAAAGAGACGAAATGCCAAAACTTTTGAAAAAATCTCCAAGGGCATGATGGAGAGAGGCCACAATAGGGACTCAGATCAGTGCCGCGTGAAAGTGAAGGAGCTCAGACAAGCCTATCAAAAAACAAAGGAGGCAAACGGTCGCTCCGGGTCAGAGCCGCGGACATGCCGCTTCTACGCCGAGCTAAATGCAATTCTAGGGGGGGCCGCCACGACTACCCCACCTGTGGTCGTGCAATCTGAGGCGGGGGTAATCTCAGCTACACCTGAGGATTCTGCGGACGGGGAGGAGGAGGAGGAGGAGGACGAGCCTGTGGAGAACACCCAGCACTCCGTTCTCCCCCACAGTCAGGAGCTTTTTCTCAGCCTGAGTGAAGTACCCTCCGAACCCTCCCAAGCCAGTATCCAAGACCACGACCCCATGGAAGGGACCTCAGGTGAGTTTACCTTTTAAAATATAAAACTTGTTTTAAAAGCAAGGTTTTTTAATGATTATTTTGCCCTGTGGACTTGGGATGCATTCGCAGCCAGTACAGCTACTGGAAAAGTCTGTTAATGTGTCTGGGGATGGAGCGGAAATCCTCCAGGGACATCTCCATGAAGCTCTCCTGGAGGTACTCCAAAAGCCTTGCCACAAGGTTTCTGGGCAGTGCAGCCTTATTCCGTCCTCCATGGTAGGACACTTGACCGCGCCATGCTTGCAGCAAGTAATCCGGTATCATTGCCTGACAAAGCCTGGCAGCGTATGGTCCCGGTGTTTGCTGGCATTCAAGCAACATCCGTTCTTTATCTTGCTGTGTAATCCTCAGGAGAGTGATATTGCTCATGGTAACCTGGTTGAAATACGGGAATTTAATTAAGGGGACAGAGGTGGCCGTTCCTACTGGGCTGTTTGCCTGTGGCTGAAAAGAAATCCTTCCCTGCAGTTAGGCGAGTGCGGGGGGGGGGGATTAGCCCAGAGCTTTTCGCGTTTGGCTAGCAGGGATCTTCCCTGATACCAGCCATGCGGTGGGGGGAGGGATAAAGCGATCACCCCAGAGAATTCATGGCGGGGTGGGGGGTGTTAGTTTGGTTCCAGCCACGCGGTGGGGGGAGGGATAAAGCGATCACCCCAGAGAATTCATGGCGGGGTGGGGGGTGTTAGTTTGGTTGCAGCCACGCGGTGGGGGGAGGGATAAAGCGATCACCCCAGAGAATTCATGGCGGGGTGGGGGGTGTTAGTTTGGTTCATGCCACGCGGTGGAGGGAGGGATAAAGCGATCATCCCAGAGAATTGGATGGGGGGGGGTTAGTTTGTTTTCTGCTGCTGAAGGTTAACAGGAAAACCGCAGCACTCAACAGGCTTTGCTTGGTATGTGGGAAAGGAGGGCGCAGAAGCTGAAAGACAATGGCTTACCATGGGTGCATGCAAGCAGAATTCTGTTGCCCGGACCTGCGTCTGTGATCTCTAGCAGCAAAGCCACAGGCACTCAATATTAAGAGGCAAAATTACATGTGCTATGTAATGTGAATAGTGTTGGTCACCGTGAAAGAGTATAAGCATTGTTCTGCAAAATGTATCTTTTTAAAAAATTCTCTCATTTTTTCCCTCCCTCCTGCAGCTGCAAATTCTTCAAGCCTCCCTCCTCCATCCCGAAGGCTAGCACAGATAAGGCGTCGGAAGAAGAAGACGTGAGACGAGATGTTTGCAGAAATCATGCAATCCACCCGCAGTGACAGAGCTAATCTGAATGAGTGGAAGGACACGGTTTCAAAGTATAGGAAAGAAGCCAGTGAACGTGAGGACAGGAGGGACCAACGTGAGGACATGAGGGACCAACGTGAGGACAGGAGGGACCAACGTGAGGACAGGAGAGACGCTTGAGATGAGAGGTGGCGGCAGGAAGATCAGAGGAGTTGGGAAGCAACGCTGGGGCTACTGCGAGAGCAAACAGACATGCTCCGGCATCTGGTGGAGCTTCAGGAACAGCAGCAGGATTACAGAGTGCCGCTACAGCCCCTGTATAACCCCCCTCCCCCCTCACCATGTTCCATATCCTCCTCACGCAGACGTGTAAGAACGCGGGGGGGGGGAGGCTCCGTACACCTTCCCATTCCACCCCAGTGGACAGCCCAAGCAAAAGGCTGTCATTTTTTTAACCATTTCTTAATGGCCTTTTCCTTCCCTCCTCCCAAACCCCACCCGGGATCCCTCCCTCTTTTTATAATCTATGAATAAAGAATAAATGATTTTTAAACGATAGTGACTTTATTTGGTTTGAAAGCAAGCTGGGGGAAGGGGGAGGGTGGGTTACTTACAGAGAATGAGTCAATAAAGGGGGCTGGTTTTCATGAAGGAGAAACAAACAGAAATTTCACACTGTAGCTTGGCCAGTCATGAAACTGGTTTTCAAATCTTCTCTGATGCACACTGCTTCCTGGTGTGCTCTTCTAATCACCCTGGTGTCTGGCTGCGCGTAATCAGCAGCCAGGCGATTTGCCTCAGCCTCCCACCCTGCCATAGAGGTCTCCCCCTTACTTTCACAGAGATTGTGGAGCACACAGCAAGCAGAAATAACAATGGGGAGATTTCTTTGGCTGAGGTCCGAGCGAGTCAGTAGCGATCGCCAGCGACCTTTTAAACGGCCAAATGCACATTCTACCACCATTCTGCACTTGCTCAGACTGTAGTTAAACAGCTCCTGACTCCTGTCCAGGCTGCCTGTGTATGGCTTCATGAGCCATGGCATTAAGGGGTAGGCTGAGTCCCCAAGAATAACTATTGGCATTTCAACATCCCCAACGGTTATTTTCTGGTCCGGGAAGTAAGTCCCTTGCTGCAGCCCTTTAAACAGAATAGTGTTCCTGAAGACGCGAGCATCATGAACCCTTCCCGGCCAGCCCGCGTTGATGTTGGTGAAACGTCCCTTGTGATCCACCAGTGCTTGCAGCACCATTGAAAAGTACCCCTTGCGGTTTACGTACTGGCTGCCCTGGTGCTCCGGTGCCAAGATAGGGATATGGGTTCCATCTATTGCCCCACCACAGTTAGGGAATCCCATTGCAGCAAAGCCATCCACTATGACCTGCACATTTCCCAGAGTCACTACCTTTCGTAGCAGCACATCAATGATTGCTTTGGCTACTTGCATCACAGCAGCCCCCACAGTAGATTTGCCCACTCCAAATTGATTCCCGACTGACCGGTAGCTGTCTGGCGTTGCAAACTTCCACAGGGCTATCGCCACTCGCTTCTCAACTGTGAGGGATGCTCTCATCTTGGTATTCTGGCGTTTCAGGGCAGGGGACAGCAAGTCACAAAGTTCCATGAAAGTGCCCTTATGCATGCGAAAGTTCCGCAGCCACTGGGAATCATCCCACACCTGCAACACTATGCGGTCCCACCAGTCTGTGCTTGTTTCCCTTGCCCAGAATCGGCGTTCCATGGATAGAATCTGCCCCATTAACAACATGATCTCCAAAGCACCGGGGCCCGTGGTTTGAGAGAATTCTGTGTCCGTGTCCATGTCCTCATCACGCTGGTCGCTGCGCTCCCGCCGCCGCCTCCTCGCCTCATTTTTCTGGTCCTGGCTCAGCGTAAACTCCACGAGAACGCGCGAGGTGTTTACAATGTTCATGACTGCTGTCTGGAGCTGAGCGGGCTCCATGCTTGCCGTGGTATGGAGTCTGCAGTGTTCACCCAGGAAAAAAGGCGCGAAATGGTTGTCTGCTGTCCGTTGCTTTCATGCAGGGAGGGAGGGAGGGAGGGGTGAGGCTGTACCCAGAACCACCTGCGACAATGTTTTGGTCCCATCAGGCACTGGGATCTCAACCCAGAATTCCAATGGGCAGGGGAGACTGCGGGAACTATGGGATAGCTATGGGATAGCTACCCACAGTGCAACGCTCCAGAAATCGACGCTAGCCCCGGTACATGGACGCACACCGCCGAATTAATGTGGGTAAAAACCGAATTAATGTGCTTAGTGTGGCCGCATACAATCGAATTTATACAATCTGTTTCCCAAATTCGAATTATCTAAATTCGGATTAATCCCGTAGTGTAGACGTACCCTGAGAGCTTTCACTATGAACTGCTTGTTTCGTGCCTGAGAAATAATGGAGGAGGAAAAACATCCAACATCTGCAGTCTATAATAAAACCTTAATGTTTATATCCAGCCTTCTACTTGAATGAGATCCTCCAAACAAACCCTGAGTGAAGGCAGACTTAGTGGCAGATATAGGTCACCACAATCCTCCGTAGCAATTCTCCTTGTAAAAAGTCATGATATGAAAGTGACTTTTGTTCTCCTTAATTATATCAATTATTGCACCCCTTTTCCTCCCTGCCCCCCACAGTGTCCCCATGCATAGACGATTAATAACACAGACCTGGGCTGAGGCATCCACCATCATGGCCTGAACTTTCAGGCATACTAAGGTCCCTTTTAGAATCATAGAATCATAGAAGGCAATAAAGAAACTGTCTTTTGGAAGGGATCTCAGGAGGTCATCTAGTACAACCCCCTGCTCAAAGCAGGACTAATCCCCAACTAAATCATCCCAGACAGGGCTTCGTCAAGACTGACCTTAAAACCTCTAAGGAAGGAGATTCCACCACCTCCCTAGGTAACCCATTCCAGTGTTTCACCACCCTCCTAGTCAAAAAGTTTTTCCTAATATCCAACCTAAACCTCCCCCTCTGCAACTTGAGACCATTACTCCTCGTTCTGTCATCTGGTACCACTGAGAACAGTCTAGATGCATCCTCTTTGGAACCCCCTTTCAGGTAGTTGAAAGCAGCTATCAAATCCCCCCTCATTCTTCTCTTCTGCAGACTAAATAATCCCAGTTCCCTCAGCCTCTCCTCATAAGTCATGTGCTCCAGCCCCCTAATCATTTTTGTTGCCCTCTGCTGAACTCTTTTCAAATTTTCCACATCCTTCTTGTATTGTGGGGCCCAAAACTGGACACAGTATTCCAGATGAGGCCTCACCAATGCTGAAAAAGGGGAATGATCACGTCCCTCGATCTGCTGGCAATGCTCCTATTTATACAGCCCAAAATGTTGTTAGCCTTTTTGGCAACAAGGGGACACTGTTGACTCATATCCAGCTTCTTTTCCACTGTAACCCCGAGGTCCTTTTCTGCAGAACTGCTGCCTAGCCACTCGGTCCCTAGTCTGTAGCAATGCATGGGATTCTTCCATTCTAAGTGCAGGACTCTGCACTTATCCTTGTTGAACCTCATTAGGTTTTTTTTGGCCCAATCCTCTAATTTGTCTAGGTCCCTCTGTATCCTATCCCTACCCTCCAGCGTATCTACCACACCTCCCAGTTTAGTGTCATCTGCAAACTTGCTGAGAGTGCAGTCCATGCCGTCCTCCAGATCATTAATGAAGATATTGAACAAAACCGGCCCCAGGACCGACCCTTGGGGCACTGCACTTGATACTGGCTGCCAACTAGACATGGAGCCATTGATCACTACCCGCTGAGCCCGACGATCTAGACAGCTTTCTATTCACCTTATAGTCCATTCATCCAGCTCATACTTCAACTTGCTGGCAAGAATACTGTGGGACAGCGTATCAAAAGTTTTGCTAAAGTCAAGGAATAACACGTCCACTGCTTTCCCCTCATCCACAGAGTCAGTTATCTCATCATAGAACCAATTCGGATAGTCAGGCATGATTTGCCCTTGGTGAATCCATGCTGACTGTTCCCGATCACTTTCCTCTCCTCTAAGTGCATCAGAATTGATTCCTTGAGGACCTGCTCCATGATTTTTCCAGGGATTGAGGTGAGGATGACTGGTCTGTAGTTCCCCGGATCCTCCTTCTTCCCTTTTTTAAAGATGGGCACTACATTAGCCTTTTTCTAGTCATCCGGGACCTTCCCCGATCACCATGAGTTTTCAAAGATAATGGCCAATGGCTCTGCAATCATATCCGCTAAGTCCTTTAGCATCCTCGGATGCAGCGCATCCAGCCCCATGGACTTGTGCTCGTCCAGCTTTTCTAAATAGTTCTGAACCACTTTTTTCTCCACAGAGGGCTGATCATCTCCTCCCCATGCTGTGCTGCCGAGTGCAGTAGTCTGGGAGCAGACCTTGTTCGTGAAGACCGAGGCAAAAAAAGCATTGAGTACATTAGGATTTTCCACATACTCTGTCAATAGGTTGCCTCCCTCATTCAGTAAGGGGCCCACACTTTCCTTGACTTTCTTCTTGTTGAAGAAACCCTTCTTGTTACTCTTAACATCTCTTGCTAGCTGCAACTCCAAGTGTGATTTGGCCTTCCTGATTTCACTCCTGCATGCCTGAGCAATATTTTTATACTCCACCCTGGTCATTTGTTCAATCTTCCTCTTCTTGTAAGCTTCTTTTTTGTGTTTAAGATCAGCAAGGATTTCACTGTTAAGCCAAGCTGGTCGCCTGCCATATTTACAATTCTTTCTACACATCAGGTTGGTTTGTTCCTGCAACCTCAATAAGGATCACCATGGCAGTATAAAGGGGACTTAAAGTAACTTTAAGGCCTCTTAACACTGCCAGAGCCATGTAAAGGGTCCTTATTATAAATGAGAAGCAGACTCCATGGCTTTATCAAAGGGTCATTTACTATCACTAAACAGCCACAAAGAATAGGTCCAGACTCTGCATGTAGTCTCATTGGTTTCAATAGAACGAACTGCAGTCAGGCACTACCCAATTTATCAAGGGCAGCAGAACTAGCCCTTAGCAACTGTTTAACCATGTGCTGCTGAGAGTGAATGTTACACGGAGAACAAATATGAACTGGGATCTGCCACTTATACCAAATATGCAAGTTGTGAATTAATGAAATTCTTTTGGAAGTCTGATTCATTTTAATGCAGCACAGAGGAGAGTAGGTAGAGACAAGTCTGGGACTCCAGATGAAGAGACAGCACAGAACTATGGTGGTGGAGTAGACACTACTTTCAGCATAACAAAGAATGAGTTGTCCAGACAATTCCCACAGAGACTCCCATGTAGGACAATTTTAGGTGCACCAATGAATGCTGCTAGTGTTGCAGCTAGATTGATAGGACATATGCATCAGCCATTTTTTACCATAGTTTTAAATGAAGTATCTATTCAAATATGTTGAGGTTACACTGAAGAAGTGAGTTGTATTTCCTGGAAATACCTGGCTCACCTGGTAGAGCGTTAATGAGGCTATTGCTTGGAAAAAAAGAAAGCCATATGTCACTTGACTGTTAGAAAAATCCACCCATGTAAGGACTGAGTTGATGAGAATCCAGAAATTTCTGGGTAGGGGAGTGGAGAAACAACACTCAGCAGCAATTACTGTAACTGTAGTATGGTGAGAGGGATTCAATTTTGTGGTTGATATTTTGTTTTTTTTACAACAATTTGTAAAATGTGCTGTTATAAAGAAATCTGAAAATATTTAATAACATGGGATCCTCTGTGGCAAAATCTGGATGGATGGTGACATGGTGGGTTACTTCCTAATGAACCATTTCCTTGGTTATAGACAACACATAACAAAAGCAATTACCACTCTTATAAAATAGTTACAGAGCATCCATCAATTCTAAGATGCTGACGATGAGCCTGGGAGCAAGTGACCACAGTCTTATATGAACTCCATTGGAAACTTTCAGAACAAAATCAGGGAGAAATGTTTTAATTCAGAAAATCCAAAGCAGTACAAAAACTGGTGTTTGTGCTACCCAGTATTTGCCAGCCATCTGATCCTGGGGGACATGTGTTACAGCAGGTTTTGGAGAGCATCACACGCCCACAGAAACTTCTGATACAATCATCCAATAGTCAGGTTCCGATTCTGTCAGTGAGTATTGCAATATTTTCCATCTGGCAGCATTTGGCGGGGGATTTACTCTGCTCTGAATCACAACTTCACAATTATAAGCTATGAGGATGGAGTAACTAAAGCTGTATTCTGGAAGATAGCATGGGCTAAATTACAAGGAGATACTCGTTCCTTGCAGCTGTCACTGGGAAATTGGTAGCCATTCCTGTTTTGATCATAAAATGGAGCAACCTGACCCAAGACCTTGGAAGAAATAACAACGCCCCCTCATCTCTCAACATTACAAATATCAGAAGAGGGAAATTTTTCAAAATTTTTAGGTTATTTATTGGAAATTTTAAATATCAGGAATTTACTTGGTAGAGGGTTCTAAAAAGAGGTTAGATTCAGAAAAAACATAAAAAGGTTGTTTTATGATTGTAACTCAAACTAATTGACCTGAAAATTTGTACTGTGCCAAAAAGAAGAGGTGTAGGTTTAGGGAGGATAAACTACATTATTCATACAGAACAAAGAGGTTTATTCCTTATGTGAATGCAGCATTAACTAGAGACTCCATAATAAAATTGAATACATATGTGTTCACATGCATATGCGCAAAATTGTATTTAACAATATATACACAGTACAAGATTCTACCAAGAGAAGGTAGGAGGAGAACAAGCTATTTGCTTAAGAAAAATATATTAAGTGCTTGATTATGCCCCCAACAAAGTCAAAATCAAAACTCCCAGGGATGAAATCTCTTTCCCATTGAAGTTAATGGCAAAACTCCCTGTAATAGTCTGGTGCGGGGGTCGTGCCCTCTCAGGGGCCGTCGGGAGCCAGGCCGCCTCACTACACTCCCATTGACTTCAATTAGACCAGGATTTTGTCCTCCAGTGAAAACGGGATCAGGCCCCAGAGCTGTTAAGCAGATCACTGGAGTCCTTAAAGACAGCTATTTCTGAGGCTCTGATGTCTGTCTGCATCTGCACAATGAAGTATGCTCCACAAACAGTGGAACGCAAGAAATCCTCTAGTGCAGGTTCTCTTCTCTCTCTGTGTAGTATCCCATTATCTGGAAATAATAACAAATGTTTTCAAGACCATTGTCTTAAGAGTAAAATTCAGGAGTAGGCACAGTCCAGCCATCTCAATGTGCTTTCTCTTTTTGGTTTATTTTTTTCTTTTTCACTGTACCTTTTACCCTCTGCTTCATAGCCCTCCCAGTCAGTGAAGATGTGCAGCTATAGCATAACCTATATGGTATACCTTGGAATGAAAACCTTCTTTCAAAGATGCTTCTGTTCTTTTTTTTCACATGTTGTTTTTTAAGTACATACTGTATTTCTGAAATCCAGCTAGGAAAACCTAGAAAAGTCATCCAATTATAATCCTTGATATTTCCCCTAAAGCTAAACCAAAGCCACTTTGAATGAGAAAAATGTCTTTCAAAAATGAGAAGAGTAAGACCTGAACTTTCCTATCTGCAGTCTTCTGGTCCAGGACTAGTTTCTTCACACGTTCCCTCAGCAAAAAAAAACACTAATTTTTGTCCTGTGACTATTTTTAGCTAATTTGACTATCCTCCTCGATATATGTCTCAGCCAATGCTTGTGTTAGTCACATGAGCATTATTTACATTATGTGTTTACATCAACAGTAGCAGCTTCCCTGGTGTATATTTGAAAGCAGTACAGGAGAGGTAAATGAGACTTTATAGTGCTCTTTGTCAAAAATCCATAGAGACAGGCAAGTTTATTGATGAGTTTTTCCAACAATGAGGTTTACAGATTAGCCTATGTTCATGTTAAAAGATAGTTTCCATTAGAAAGCCAGTGCCTCCATAAGATACAGATGGATTTAGTGTATAAATCCAAAGCTATTTTGAATGGCCCCACCGTGAAGTTATTGAGTGATTTCAAGGAAGAAAGAATTCATCATACTCATGTCCATCTTAGCTAATGTTTTTTTCCCCCGT
This sequence comes from Terrapene triunguis, assembly GCF_002925995.2. Classification (NCBI taxonomy): domain Eukaryota; kingdom Metazoa; phylum Chordata; order Testudines; family Emydidae; genus Terrapene; species Terrapene triunguis. Next base: position 138,117 of record NW_020664476.1, on the reverse strand, counting down.
GGATCCTTTGTGTAGCAAGGCTTTAAAAATCTATGTGCTTTGTTTGTTAGCATAACTACTCCAATGCAGGTGGTTTAGAAAACATATCGGTAACATTAATGTGAACCTTGTAGTTAAGAATAACAAGGTCCAGTAAGGGTGTAATGAACAGAAAGGGCATAAGACCAATTTTTCTAATGGGCTTTGAGTCCGCATATGAAGAAAGGCAGTTTAGCTTCTTAAATTATTGAAAGTAGCACCCTTTACTTAAAACTTATTACTTTTGTGCTTGATCTAAATTTTGAACATAATATTATGCCCAGAATCTGAACTAAAAAGGCAATAAAGAAACTGTCTTTTGGGACCAGGACAGCAATGAAACTTCCATTTTCATAACTCACCAACACGGAGTGCAGTGGATCAAATTTGTTCTCATAGAATGTTTAACAACTAAACAGTGAAACATATTCAAGCGAAACAATGTTCAGTATTTCAACTCAAGGTCTATATGAGGGCAAGTAATCATCCATTTTGGTTAATTGCTTCACACATATTCCTGTTTTTTAACACCTCCCTGGCAAATTAGACAAGCCTCCTCAATGTGTTATTGGAGCTGTGTCAAAGATCCTCCTCGTACGTTTTATCCAGAAAAGTAAAAGTCCAGGAGTTAGGCAGAGGAAAAATGGACCATATTGAAGCAAAATCGCTGCAGAGTCATTTGGCCACAAAAGAGAAAGAGCGAGGACCCAAGCATATGACTCTATAGCTTGGTGATTAGAACACTCACCTAGGATATAGGAGACCCAGGATTCAGTCCCCCTGCTTCAGTGACTTTCATTATGTATCCAGAGTGCAACAGTATCACCAGGAAAGATTGAGGGAGTTCTCCCACCAGCATAGTCCAGTGATTAGAGAACTCACCTGAGACATGGCAGATACCTGCTCAGCCCTCTTATCCCTCTCAGGTAGAGGGGGATTTGAACCAGAGGTGTCCCACATCCCAGTGAGTACCTTAACCACTGGGCTAAAAGTTATGAGGGAGGAGCTGCTCCACCTCCTCCTCCTAATAAGAGGGTTCCCATCTATGAATTGCTAGCAGAGATAGGCACTTATCTGCTTGAGACACGTGGGGTTTAGCATATATCCCTCTCATTGGCATCTCCCATTGGCTAGTGTAGACAACTCCCTGCCTAGCGTGCTGGCTTCTGTGAATTGCAATCTAAGGTACCTATCTCGCCACATTCATTGTAGAGGAAACCTAACTCCTAACTGCAGCTTTATGAATCACAGTGATTTAGAAAATCACCTAAAAGATAGGCACTGTGATGTTGAACCACAGCAACCTTCTGTGCTGCTTCAGGGTATTGGAGTGAAGGCCCCTAATGGACTTTTATAAGGAAAATACATGTCTTCTGGAGTTGATGGGTGTGGGAGTCTCTCCTCTTAGCCTGAATTGCCATAGTGGAGGGAGACTGGTTCTCGCTAAGCTGACAGTGCAATTGGGAGCTGTCAGCCTCCGAGTTCTCTGGGTGACCCATATCAGTCTAACGTCACTCAGCTGGAGCAACCTACCCACATACTTCATTGGGGATATTCCTCGTGGCAATGCTAATATATGCAGCTTGAAGGTGGGAGGGAGTCATGGTAAAGGCTCTACCCTGGGCAGGGATGTAGCCATCCTTGAGGTGAGAGAAAGGTCTCCACTCAAGATCTAAATTGGCTGTGGAGGCGCAAACCTGGGTGGGCTAGAGCACACAAGAAATCATTGCAACATCAGGGCATTTATAAACTAGGGCAATTTCCTATACTTAGAAGACAGTATCTCAGTGAGTGGTTTATATCACTGTCTCCTCTCCAGGCTGCATATTGTGCAGTACATACTTCAATAGAATGTGTATTTAAGCAAATACAAACTAAAATATGGACTCCATTTTTGTGAAGAAAACTGAGAGGGGAAAAGGATAGCTGGCATTCAGAAACACAATCTACTAATTATAATTGATTAATTTATTAGCTATATAGAAACTCTATCAAGGGGGCACCTATCCATATGCATCACTGACATGACTTACAAATGCATCCTAAGTGCAGCAGCACAATTCACGATATCTCACTACCAGCAGTAAGCCAAGTCCCCCTATCCTGTAAATAGTTCCTTACACTTTTAAGTCCCATCTCCCTGCTGCCCAACTAATTTCAAGGGCCTAGAAAAAAAATGAGTTTTGCAAAGTCCCCTGAAAGTCAGACCAAGGGGATGGGAACAAATTTCAGAGCAATGGGGCACTCTCATAGAATATCATTCTCGAAACACCCTCATTTAAATCAACAGGGCTCTGGCTTAGATCAGCTGCTGATCACTTCTGGGGTTTACTACGATTAGTTCATTAGTATTTTATGCATGTATGTACAGAAGGACTACGTGTTCATAGGCATGTTTTAAGAGTATCAATTTGGGATGGCCCCATTACTCCTGAATGGCACGTGCATGTGTGCACACACACATGCAGAGTTAAATCACTATGGCCCATTTGTGTGTTACCAACCTAGCCAAAACATCTATTGAACGTTACCAGGAATTTCGTTTGGCTCAAGAGAGCAAGATTAAGAACATAAGAATGGCTATACTAGGTCAGACCAATAGTCCATATCATCATCATCCCCTGTCATCCAGCCCCCACTTCTGGCAGTCAGAGGTTTAGGGACACCAGAACATGGGGTTGCATCTCTGACCATCTTGACTAATAGCTACTGGTGGACCTATCCTCCATGAACTTATCTAATATTTTTTTGAACCTACTTATAGTTTTGGCCTTCACAACATCCCATAGGAGAGAGTTCCAAAGGTTGATTGTGCATTGTGTGAAGAAGTACTTCTTTTTGTTTGATTTAAACCTGCTGCCTATTAACTTTATTGGGTTACCCCTGATTCTTGTGTTACATAACACTTTCCTCTCATTCTCCACACCATTCATGATTTTATAGACCTCTATCATATCCCCCCTTTAGTCTTCTCTTTTCTAAGATTAAAAAGACTGGGACAGTTTCTCTCTCCTCATATGGAAGCTGTTCCACAACAATAATATTTTTTGTTAACCTACTCTGAACTTTTGCCCTATTCTAATATATATATTGTGACAAAGTTCCTCCTCTATCTTGATGGGTCCTGCGCTTATTGGCGGATTTTCTTGCCTCAGAGATTCACCATGTGGGTTGGGGAACAGCCCAGAGACCTTCCCCTCTGGAAGAACCCACAGTCCAGGTCAATTGGGAGGATTGGGGGGAACCCGGGCCCGCCCTCTACTCCGGGTTCCAGCCCAGGGCCCTGTGGACTGCAGCTGTCTATAGTGCCTCCTGTAACAGCTGCATGACAGCTACAACTCCCTGGGCTACTTCCCCATGGCCTCCTCCAAACACCTTCCTTATTCTCACCACAGGACCTTCCTCCTGGTGTCTGATAACGCTTGTGCTCCTCAGTCCTCCAGCAGCACACCCTCTCACTCTCAGCTCCTTGCGCCTCTTGCTTCCAGCTCCTCACACTCCCACCACAAACTGAAGTAAGCGCCTTTTTTAAAACCCAGGTGCCCTGATTAGCCTGCCTTAATTGATTCTAGGAGCCTCTTCTTAATTGGCTCCAGATGTCCTAATTAGCCTGCCTGCCTTAACTGGTTCTAGCAGGTGCCTGATTACTCTAGTGCAGCCCCTGCTCTGGTCACTCAGGGAACAGAAAACTACTCATCCAGTGACCAGTATATTTGCCCTCTACCAGACTCCTGTACCCCACTGGTCTGCATCTGTCACATATCCCTCCCCCCTGCTCAATGCCAAGTGGTTGGGCAGCTTGGGACGCCAGACACTGCACACGTGACAAGCCATCGGCATTGCCGTGACGGCTCCCTGCTCTGTGCTGCACACGGAACTGAAAAGGTTGGAGGGATAAGAACCATCTGGTCACCCTTGTGTTCTTCTCCTTGTTCCGCTGCATCCATTGAAGAGGGGCATGGTCGGTCACGAGGACAAATCTGCACCCGAGCAGGTAGTAGTGCAATGTTTCCATGGCCCATTTTACAGCAAGGCATTCTCTCTCCACCACTGCATATTTTTGTTCCCTTGGAAGGCGTTTCCGACTGAGGTATAGAATTGGGTGTTCCTCCTCCCCGACCATCTGTGATAGAACGGCCCCCAACCCTACTTCCGATGCATCCGTCTGCAGGATAAACTCCTTGGTGAAATCAGGGGCTATCAGTACGGGGTTACTGCAGAGGGCAGTCCGTAGGTCTGTGAATGCTTCCTCTGCTGCGTCAGACCATCTCACCAGATCAGGTCCACGGGCTTTCACTAGGTCTGTCAGGGGGCTTGCCCTTGTGGCAAAGTGGGGGATAAATCGTTGGTAATACCCCACCACACCTAGGAACGCCCGGACTTGTTTCTTGCGACTTGGTCGGGGCCAATTTTGGATGGCCTCTAACTTGTTCACTTGGGGTTTTACCAGACCTTTTCCCACAATGTAGCCAAGATATTTGGCCTCCGTAAACCCTACAACGCACTTGGCAAGGTTTGCTGTAAGGCCAGCTCGCCTGAAGGTATCAAGGACTGCCTCCACCTTCTCCAGGTGGGTTTCCCAGTCTGGGGTATGAATGACCACATCGTCCAAGTAGGCAGCAGCATAACTGTTATGCGGGCGTAATAGCTTGTCCATGAGGCGCTGGAAGGTAGCTGGGGCCCCATGTAGTCCAAAAGGGAGGACAGTATATTGAAAAAGACCCTCTGGTGTAGAGAATGCAGTCTTTTCCTTTGCGTCTTCTGCAAGGGGAATCTGCCAGTACCCCTTTGTCAAGTCTAGGGTAGTCAAGTACCGGGCATTACCCAGACGGTGCACTAGCTCATCTATGCGAGGTATGGGGTACACGTCGAACTGGGATACTTCGTTCACGCGCCGCAAAATCTTGCAAAATCTTGTGGTGCCATCAGGTTTGGGCACCAGCACGATTGGGCTGGACCATGACTGTGGGATTCTTCGATGATCCCCAACTCCAGCATTTTTTTTACTTCTGCTTTTATTTCCTCCCTTTTTGCCGCTGGCACCTGATAGGGCCTCATTGTTACTCTGGCCCCAGGGTTCGTGACGATGTGGTGATATGTCTCGGTTGTTCGACCCGGTTTTGTCGAGAACACATCTTGGTTCCGGAAGATCATCTCAGACACCTCATTCTTCTGGTCTGGTGTTAAATCAGGAGACACTCTCACCTGTTTGGAAGGCTTGTTTTCCTGGGTTAGGTCTTTTTGGACCGTTGTGCATGCCTCTTGTGCATGCCAGGGTTTCAGAAGGTTAACGTGATAAATCTGTTCTTGTTTTCTGCGTCCTGGCTGCCGCACCTTGTAGGTTACTTCCCCCACGGGTTCAACCACCTCGTAGGGCCCCTGCCATTGGGCCAGAAGCTTACTTCTGCCATGGGTACCAACACCATAACCCGATCCCCTGGTTGGAACTGTTGCACTTTTGCCTGGCGATTGTAATGGGTTCGCTGGGCCTCCTGTGCCTTCTCCAAATGTTCCCGTACAACAGGGGTAACCCGGGCTATCCGGTCTCGCATCTGCATTACATGCTCTATTATATTTCTCCCCTCATTGGGTTCCTCTTCCCAGATCTCTTTGGCGATATCTAGTATGCCACGGGGGTGACGCCCGTATAATAACTCGAAGGGGGAAAACCCAGTTGAGGCCTGAGGTACCTCCCGGATAGCGAACATAAGGTAGGGTATTAGAATGTCCCAATCCTTCCCGTCCCGACTTACCACCTTCCTTATCATAGCCATGAGGGTTCGGTTAAACCTTTCTACCAACCCATCAGTCTGCGGATGGTAGACAGAAGTTCTCAGGGTATGTATATGGAGCAGCGTACAGAAGTCCTTCATTAGCGTCGACATAAATGGGGTTCCTTGGTTGGTTAATATCTCCTTCGGTAGCCCCATTTGGGCAAAGATCCCCACCAGCTCTTTGGCCATAGTTTTAGAGGCCGTGTTCCGCAGGGGGACAGCTTCTGGGTAGCGAGTAGCATAGTCCAAAACAACAAGTATATATTGGTGGCCCCGAGCCGTCTTCTCCAGGGGTCCCACTAGGTCCATGGCTATTCGCTCGAAGGGGACCTCTATGATGGGAAGGGGTACTAAAGGTGCCCTCAAGTGGGGACGGGGACTGTGCAGCTGACACTCCGGGCAGGAGCCACAGTACCTCCGCACTTCTTCATGTACTCCGGGCCAGAAAAACCGTCATAGGACTCGTGCCAGGGTCTTCTCTACCCCCAAATGCCCCCCAAAAAGATGACTATGAGCAAGACTTAATACAGCGTTCTGGTGTTTTTGAGGTACTAGGCTCTGCTGTACCTTCTGCCCCTGTACTGGTGCAACCCGGTATAAGAGATCCTTCTTCATTATGAAGTAGGGTCCTGGTCCCTGGGTTTTCCCTTCCACAGGGACCCCATCTATTTCAGTCACCTCCTTCCTAATGTTGTCATACCTTGGGTCTTCTGTCTGGTCCTGTCCAAAATTTCCTCTCCTGGGGCTAATCTGCCCAAGATCTAGGGGCCCAGTCTCTGTTGCCTCTACTGGTTCAGAAGCATTAGGGTGGGGGTCAGACTCAGGTGCTTCTCCCTCCTGCGTGGCCTCCTTTTCAGCTGTGCGGGTCCGCCTACCTACAAGAGCGACCCTCTGGCTTTGGGTCAGTATTCGGGTTCCCAAGGCCTTAGCTGCCCTTCTTTCCCTTTTTGTCTTTCTACCCTGTCTGGGAGTGGAGAACAAATCTGGGTATATTTCAGAGAAGATTGGGGGTTGACAGTCTGCTGTGGATGCCTCACCAATTTTAGGGTCCCCATCTTTCTCCAATCCCCCTACTGGGAGTAAGTTTCCAAACCCTGGGAAGTCCCTCCCTATGAGCACCGGGTATGGGAGTTTAGGGACTACACCTGCTGCTACCTCAGTAGTGTTCCCTTGGATCTCGATTTTTACTGGGATGGTGGGGTAGTAATTAACTGTCCCATGGACACATGTTATCCCCATACGTTTAGCCTACTGCAGCAGCTGACTACGCTTCACGAGCTTCCCTGAGATAAGCGTGATAGCACTCCCCGAATCAACCAGTGCCGTGGTCCCTACCCCATTTAGTTTCACTGGTCTGGTATACATATGTGGGGTTAGTGAGACCCCCACAAGGTGGATTAGGGAGCATGGATCTGCCCAGTTCCCCAGGTTACACTGCATAGGCTCCTCAGCATTGGGACACTGTGCAGCTATGTGTCCCCACTCCCCGCAGGCATAACATCTGTATGGAGCCCTAGGCATTCCCCGGTCTCTTGGTTTGGGCAGTCTAGCACCACGATCCTCTTCTCCCTCAGTGCTCTGACTCTTTATAGCCTCTGATGGGCCTTCAGCCTCTCTCTTTTTCCATCTGGGCCCTCCTGGTGGCCCAGTCACCCGAACTTTAGGGCTTGGTGCTGCTAGTTTAACCCGGGGTGCCTCTTCCTTAACTGGTCGGGTCAGCTCCCTCGCTATCCTTCGCCTCTCTACCAGGGCGACAACCTCATCATAGGTGGAGGGTTCGTTCTGGCTTACCCAGGCACAAAGGTCTGGGGATAGTCCCCTCATGTATCGGTCGATGACCAGAACCGCTAGTATCTCTTCCGGACTTCAGGACTCTGTTTGCAACCACTTTTGTGCGAGATGGATGAGGTCATACAATTGGGACCGCAGGGTTTTGTTTTCCTGGTACCCCCAACCGTGATACTGCTGGGCCCGCACTGCTGTCGTTACCCCAGATCTGGCCAGGATCTCTGCTTTCAGCTGGGGGTAGTCTGCTGCAGCCTCTTCAGGCAGATCATGGTAGGCCTTCTGGGCCTCCCCACACTGGAATGGGGCAAGGATGCCAGACCACTGATCTCGAGGCCAGGCCTCCCATAGGGCTGTCCTCTCAAAGGCCAGAAGGTATGTCTCTACATCATCCTCCCGTGTCATTTTCTGCAGCCAATGGCTGGCCCGTATGAGCCACGTCCCATCATGGCCGCGATTCAGATCTGTAAGGGACTTTACCTGGTTTACCAGTTCCCGCAACATAGCTCGGTCTTGAGCAGCCTGGTCCATCCGCAGGCGATTAGTCTCTTGCTGCAGCCGCACTGCCTCCTGTTGGGCGGCTGCCTGGACACGGGTAGCCTCCTGCTGGGCCGCTGTAGCTTGTATCAGTGCCCGCACTACGTCATCCATTGTGGTGAAAAAAAATAAACCCTCTCCCTTTTGTTTGTTTGTTTTTTGTTGTTGTTTTTTTAAATCACCCTCCTTCTTCCACCGCGCTGTGCACCCCAAAAATCCCACTTCTATAACCAGTGTGACAAAGTTCCTTCTCTATCTTGGTGGGTCCTGCGCTTATTGGTGGATTTTCTTGCCTCAGAGATTCACCATGTGGGTTGGGGAACAGTCCAGAGACCTTCCCCTCTGGAAGAACCCACAGTCCAGGTCAATTGGGAGGTTTGGGGGGAACCCGGGCCCGCCCTCTACTCCGGGTTCCAGCCCAGGGCCCTGTGGACTGCAGCTGTCTATAGTGCCTCCTGTAACAGCTGCATGACAGCTACAACTCCCTGGGCTACTTCCCCATGACCTCCTCCAAACACCTTCCTTAGTCTCACCACAGGACCTTCCTCCTGGTGTCTGATAACGCTTGTGCTCCTCAGTCCTCCAGCAGCACACCCTCTCACTCTTAGCTCCTTGCGCCTCTTGCTCCCAGCTCCTCACACTCCCACCACAAACTGAAGTGAGTTCCTTTTTTAAAACCCAGGTGCCCTGATTAGCCTGCCTTAATTGATTCTAGCAGCTTCTTCTTAATTGGCTCCAGGTGTTCTAATTAGCCTACCTGCCTTAACTGGTTCTAGCAGGTTCCTGATTACTCTAGTGCAGCCCCTGCTCTGGTCACTCAGGGAACAGAAAACTACTCATCCAGTGACCAGTATATTTGCCCTCTACCAGACTCCTGTACCCCACTGGTCTGGGTCTGTCACAATATATATTTAGATAGAGCAACCAGAACTGTATGCAGTATTCAAGGTGTGGGCATACCATGGATTTATATAGTGATATTATGATATTTTCTGTCGTATTATCTGTCCCTTTCTTTGGTTGCTAACATTCTGTTAGCTTTTTTGACTGCCACTGCACATTGAGCAGATGTTTTCAGAGAACTATCCACAATGACTCCAAGATCTCTTTCTTGAGTGGTAACAGCTAATTTTGTATGTATAGTTGGGATTATGTTTAACAATGTGCATTATTTTGTACTTATCAACACTGAATTTCACCTGCCACTTTGTTGCTGAGTGACCCAGTTGTGAGATCCATTTGTAACTCTTTGCAGTCAGCTTTGGACTTAACTATCCCATGTAATTTTGTATCATCTGCAGACTTTGCCACCTCACTGTTTACCCCCTTTTCCAGATCATTTATGAATATGTTGAACAGTGCTGGTCCCAGTAAAGAGCCCTGGGGGACCCCAGTATTTACCTCTCCCCACCCTGAAAACTGACCATTTATCCCTACCCTTTGTTTCTTATTTTTTAACCAGCTACTGATCTATGGGAGGACCCTCCTTTTTATCCCACAACTGCCTACTTTGCTTAAAAGCCTTTCTGAAAGTCCAAGTACACTATATCCACTATATCCTTGTCCACATGCTTGTTGACTCCCTCAAAGAATATTACTAGATTGGTGAGGCATGATTTCCCTTTACAAAAGCCATGTTGACTCTTCCCCAACATATCGTGTTCATCTACATGTCTGATAATTCTGTTCTTTATTATAGTTTCAACCAATTTGCCTGGTACTGGAGTTAGGTTTGCCATCCTATAATTGCCACGATTGCCTTGACAGCCTTTTTAAAAAAGAGGCATTACATTAGCTACCCTCCATTCAGCTGGCACAGAGGCTGATTTAAGCGATAACTTACATACTACAGGTAGTAGTTCTACAATTTCATATTTGTGTTCCTTCAGAACTCTTGGGTGAATACCCTCTGGTCCCGGTGACTTATTGCTGTTTAATTTATCAAGTTGTACCAAAACTCTTCTACTGATACCTCAGTCTGGGACAGTTCCTCAGATTTGTCACCTAAAAAAGAATGCCTCAGATGTGGGAATCTCCCTCAGATGCTCTGTAGTGAAGACCGACATCAAGAATTCATTTAGCTTCTCTGCAATGGCCTAGTCTTCCTTGAGTCCTCCTTTAGCGCCTTGAGCATCTAGTGGCCCCACTGACTGTTTGGCAGGCTTCCTGTTTCTGACTGTTAGAGGGCTTTCCCTTTACCCTCTTCCTCATTCTTGTCATGCAGACAGAAAGCAGAAGAACAGAAGTTCAAAGTGCAGGCAATGTGATGTTTATTGGGGTTAGTTCCAAGCAAACATATCCATAGCGCTACATGCCAGCAGAGTGTTTCCCAGTGTTTGGTTCCCAGCTCTGACAGCACAGAGCCTTTATCCCATATGTCCCTTCCCAGCTCTGACACCACAGAGCCTTGACTGTGTACCCCATTTCCCAATTCCCACCTCCTCCTCCTTAGCAGGCCCAAATATACCTGCAGTGCACGCCACTAGTCACACCCCTTATAACATATGGTCATGTTCCATTCTGGAGGGTCACGAGTCTAGGGTCTTCTTCCCACCTCTTTTGTATCCCATGGTAAGGAGTGAGGTTGTGTTCTGGCCAAGGCCAGGCTTTGCTTTGGCTTTTAGTGTTTCTTATGCCACCCCTCCATCCCTCCTTGCCCCTCCTAAATGGTTGCTTGACCTTGGCTTGAGAGAAGAGCCAGACAGCCTTCTAGTGTATACCCTGTAACACTTTAATTGCTCTATCCCTTATCTCTTCCCATTGCATTAACAAAACGATCTGGCTAGGGAGAAGCAACACACAGTGTCTTTTGTTCTTTCTTCACACATATTAGTATAAGATATAAGAGTATCAAAAAGTCAACCCCAAAATTCTATCTCAGGCTGACAAACAAGCCTATATGCTAACACTCCACCCCTCTTTTCTTTTCTTCTGGGATCCGCCTGGTCAGGTATCCCGGGAAAAGCATCAGACATATGGCAGCACATTTCCTGATAGGGCCGTGTAGCAGTGTGGGACTCACCCCTGCGGCACCTCCTGCTGGTCTCTTCTGGGAATTAGCTCTTCCAGCATCCTGGAGCACCCCCTACAGGCTGGAGGTCCATCTTGCCACTGGCCCCGTGTCCCTCCCAGGACCCCGGTGCCCCTTTCTTTGGGTGCTGCCCCTCTAGCAGTAACCCCCAATCTCAGGATCTCCCCTCCCAGGGGAACCCCCACCCACTATCCCCACCTCACCTCAGTATATGGCTACTGCCAGTCATTGTCTAGCCCCCATGCCCTGGGGCAGACTGCAGTATCAGCCTACTCATCACTGGCAAGGTTGGGTTTGGGCCTGCTGCCTTTGCCTACCCCTGGGCTGCCCTCGGCAACCCCCAGTACCTATTAGCCTTATGCTAGGCTGCAGCCTGAGGCTTTCCATGCTGGAGCTCCCCGGCTCCTCTGCCTTTCCCCAGCCCTGCTCCACTCAGGTACCCTGTCTCTAGCTCCCTACAGCCAGGCCCATCTCCCTCTACAGCTAGAGAGAGACTGCTGAGCTCCTGGCTCCCAGCCTTTTTATACAAGCCAGCTGTGGCCTGATTGGGGTGTGGCCCAGCTGTGGCCACTTCCCCAATCAGCCTAGCTTTTAGAGCTGCAGCCCTCTCCAGGGCTGTTTTCAAGCCCTTCCAGGCAGGAGCAGGTGTCCAACCCGCTACAGGCCAGCTATCAATATGGAATGTGTCGGTACTCCATTTGCCCCACTGCCCCCTATGCAGTACAGTGCCCTGCACCTTCCCTCATAAGTACATACTGCGCATATATTCCAATTAGTGTGTCAAACTCCCCATAGTGACAGGCCTGAGAAGGTTGGGTCTGGGTATCTGTTACACTTTGGTGGAGGGCCTATTACATTACTCATATGTTAGCCACGGCAGTATACACTACAGGATTAGTATATTTAGTAATAGGTTAATAGCCATAATAATCCACAGTAACATTGGGAGCCCTGACCATTGTAATTTAGTCCAACATTTGGGCCATTACCAAAAACACTGCTTCTCCTCTTTTGACAGGGCTAAAATCCTGTAACACCATTCTGGAGTGTATGTTTTAAATGTGTCCAGTTGTTGGCAGTTGCAGTGAGCTGCTTTTGCAGTGTTCATGTACATTTGTCCATATCATAAGTCCACTGGATATTCACAGAAAGATGGGGTATTGTCCAAACCAGCTTGACTATTTGGTACGGAATTGGGTAGTATGCACTGGTTCCATTATTCACAGCAATGAGTTCCACAGATCCATTTGTGCATCAAAGTCCCGATGGCACCGTGTAAATGTGTGTAACTGTGCCAGATGCTGGTGCACTTGTACTCCCAAGTGTTATATTACAGAATTATGTACTTTCCCAGCAGTTCACTCCATATCCCATATACATTACACCCAATCATCCACCCCTGGCAACAGGCCATTGGGTCTGCTCCTCCATGGCCATCGGGGAGGGGCACATCCAAATATTTTCTCTGGACAATTACTTAACTGAATTATTGTCCAATTTACACCATTTCATCCTCCCCATCTATCCCCCAATGGGTCCCAGTGAGCTCCTCCCTTTCTCATTACTCCCACAGGGCTCATGGGGACCACCTTAAGTGCCGTCCCATTCCAAGGTACCACATAACTATTACACAGGTGCTAGCCCCCTAGTTGAGCATTTTGCATTCCCACACACACCTTCTCCCCCCCGCCCCAAGTTAGCCTTTTGAAGCCATCCCCGAGCCATGTCATAAGGTTTCCTGTCCATTGAGCTAGGCTCAGGTTTACCTGTGCGGTCCTTTTCCATCCCATTGCAATTGCAGATGTTTGCTGTGCCAGTAGTTCATTGATTTGCTGCTACAATTTCACATTTCAGCTTATCAATTGCTTGGTTACCCTACTGCCCCCCAGATTCCATACACCCAGCCCTGTGTTTCCTGCTGCCAATAAATCCCTTTTCCGGTGATGATTCCATGTGTGTCCCCTCACCCACCAATTAAATTGTTGTTTCAGCCCTTCTATGTATGTGCTGCAATTGGGGTGTACCACCCATGTAATGGACTGGAAAGACATGTTGAAAAGCATTGGTTGCACCCGCTCCCACTATAGCTCCCACATGTTTGCCCATCAGGAAGTATTTCCAGCTCCAGGCTGCAACCAGCTTAAATCAGGATTTTCCCAGCTTGGCATCCATATTACCTGTAGGGTTACATTCTGCAAAGTGGTTAAATTGTGATATAGTCAACATCCCAGGGGAGACTTTATGCCCAATGTGATGTGTACATAACTGCATGCCCAGAGATTGTCTTCTATGGAGGTACCATTATGATTACCCATGGTACTATCACACCCCAATTGTGGGACCCCCTAACCCAAACACCCTAGAAGCCCAGAGGGTTATATTTTTGGGCCCTCCATGATAAACCACATGTCTGGATGACTGTTTCCCACTGTCATTCATTATGGCATATCCTAGGGAATACCATGAAATGTTTACTGATAAATTTGATATTCTCCACCAGGTTAGGATCCCCCTCTTCCAATCAGTATACCACATACCAACACTGCCAAATTCCCACGGGGGGATCAGAGGTACAATTTTCTACAGGTAGATCCTTAAAGTCCTCATCTGTGTTATTACCACAACTTGGGGGTGTAGCAGTCCACGTATTTCCTCCCTTTGCCATCTCACATCGCTGTATTTGGGTAGGGCTTACAATAGCGACAATTGTGATTAGCAGCAGTGATTGTTCTCTTCTGGGCCAAAGGGGTCCTTGTTTTCCCCTTGTGGGTTCACCTGTAAGATGCATTCAACATAATTTATCCATCCTCCTCCTTAATCCCCATTCTGTGCCTTTTTATTTGCATGTAATGAACCCATTTCCACCGTTTATTCTTTGATTCCAATAGCAGCAGGCTGGGCCCCAATCGGTTAAAGACTAGGTAAGGGCCCCTCCATTTAGGAACTGGGAATGGGAATAGATGGTGTTCTTCTGGAATGCAGTACATCATTTGATTTCCCCCTCTTGGATAGGCTGTGCTCGCCAAGGAGGCCATACCATGCGTTGACCTTTGCTGCTATATGTGCTAAACCTCCTTGTACAATATCCACCAAAATAACAGCAATAACAAGACAAACAACACAAAACACACAACACAATCTTCATCGCAACAGTAGACACATAGTGTTCTGGGTTGTTCTTCCACTGGCGCCAGCTTGACTATAGAGTGTCTGAAAAACAAAAGAAACATTTCCCAGCCCCTTGGTGGGGACAGATTATTGCTTAAAAATACCCCTTCCTTTTACAAATCTCCTTGCTGACTGCAGGAAAAACAGAAGAATTACCTCCATACTTTCCTTGTTTCGTTCTATAGACAGGCCAGGTTTCTACCCTTAAAGGAAAGGGTGAATTATCCCACTGTTCATTTATGAAATTCATGAGGTGGTGTACCTCAGTTTCCCCTCTTGTACAACAGACTGGGTTTGTATTGGTTTTTCTGCTGTGCCAAGCTTTAAGGTTATTTACAAGTAATAGCTGAGAGGCAGCATTACCATGAGATCTTTGACATGAGATTTGCTTTCAATTACCATTTTTAGCATGCTTACAATTTCCCCCCAAAACCATACACATTTTAATTGTTATGGGATTACTCACTAGCATTTATCCCAATGTTTAACACTGTGATAGTTTGATTACTCAGAGCCACCTCAAGGCTCAGTGTTTCTGACATTGCTTCTTTTGTGCATTCCACCCCTGCCTTTGCTTCAGAGGTACACTGTCTTTTAACTTTTTGTTCCCCTCCTGCTATTTATTACCAAAAAAGGATCCAGAATCTCTCCTGATTCTTCCAGTTCTGGCTGCCCCAGCCAGGGCCACATTCTCTGGTCCTTACTTAAAAAGATATTAAACTTTATAAAAACATGGAAGTACCCAGAGAGTTACGTGCTAAATACCAAAGCCACATCACACTAGTTGCCCATGTCTGGCACAACATGTCAGTGTTGCAACTTCGAATGAGAGATTCAAATGGAGTTTTAGTGGCATTGTTCTTTTTATTTAAAAAACAAAAACAACCCAATTTAACTTAAACCTACAAACAGGACTTTGCAAACCATGAGTGTTGGTTTAAGCCCTTAAAATCTTACATAATTACACACACACACAAATTCTCTTTTGCCCAACACCCCTCGCACTGCTTTAATTATTTTTACACAACTGTACCCAAATTACATTCCCATCTTGTACAATCAGAGACAGTCAAGTTAAGTTCCAATAGAAACCCCTTATATTTTTTTAGTGAATTTGTTTAAATCATATTTACAAACCATTCCTGTGGGAAAAAGAGCCCATTTTCCTTCAGAATAGCTGTAAAGTCTCCTGGGGACAAAAACATAGTGGTGGTAGAAGCCATCTGACCCCCTTGTATAATTTGTTTAACTAACAGGTTTCCACCTAATCTGACTGTACCGAGTGCCACATATAATTACATTTACATAACTGGATTTTTTTTTATCAAACCAAAAACTTCCTTTTTATAACACCACAACTGTTATTCTTTAACATCTTCACTGCGTAGACTGTCGGTCCTTCATCAGTTGAGACTGAGCTGATCACGACACGTCTTCCAATCTTCTCTTGCTCTGGCCATACTTGCCATGTTTGTCCATATCTCCTTGTTAGGAAATCATCCCACCTCTTGGGAGGCTGACCGCATGGCCGTTTCTGTTCTTGTGGATACCACTCGGATATAGCTGCGATCCACCTGTTGTCGCTGAATCGGGCCACATGTCCCACCCA
Source organism: Terrapene triunguis (assembly GCF_002925995.2). Classification (NCBI taxonomy): domain Eukaryota; kingdom Metazoa; phylum Chordata; order Testudines; family Emydidae; genus Terrapene; species Terrapene triunguis. The sequence continues at coordinate 122,195 of NW_020664476.1, read as the reverse complement.
CCGCATTTTGCTGAGCCTGCTTTCAACAACAACGTCTTGCACTCCAGACTGCTGCCTGATTATTTCATTGGGGATGTGATCGCAGAGCAAAATGCCCAAAAATGTTCGTTCCATCGCCCTCTGTGTGACAGACAGTTGATGTTCTTCAATCTTTGTCAGTGACCATGTTTTGCTGCCATATAACCTTGTGGAAACACGGTCGAGTTGAAAAGATTTGCACGAGTTGTTTTGCTGATCTTTCCTTGGAGGATGTCCTTGATGTCATTGAATGCGCATCATCCAGCTTTTTTTCTGCCTTTCTGATCATGGTGCATGTTGAATTCCTGGCCCAAATAAACGTATTTATCAACCTCTTGGATCTCCTCTCCTCCAAGAGTTATTTGGGTTCTTGGCAGAACATCTGATCTCATGTATTTCATTTTCGACCGATTCATTTTTAATCCGACTTGACTACTTTTCACATTCAGTTCTTTAAGCATTCTCTCAAGCTGGGCTGTATTTTCGGCTATCAGCACTATATCAGCTGTGAACCTGAGATGGTTTAGCCACTCGCCGTTGATATTAATCCCACCTTTCAAGTCTGCTCGTTGAAAAACCGATTCAAGACAGGCTGTGAATAATTTTGGTGAAACTGTATCTCCTTGTTTCACACCTTTGTCGGTGGGGATTCGGAGGGGAGTATCAAACAGAAATATGTCCATGCTGCCAGAGTTTGCTTCCTTTAGTAATGTGATATATTTCGGGCTGATGCCCTGTTCAGAAAGAGCTTCAAGAACAGCGTTAGTTGCTACACTGTCGAACGCCTTCTTGTAGTCCATGAAGGCAATGCACAAAGGGAACTTATATTCCCTTGAATGCTCTAGTAGTTGGTTTAGAGTGAAGAGGTGGTCTATCGTGCTATAATTCCTTTGAAAGCCGGCCTGCTCTCTAGGTTGCTGTTCATCCAGGTTTTGCGACAGTCAATTTGTTATTATTTTAGTGAACAATTTATAGATATGCGAAAGCAGGCAGATCGGGTGATAGTTCTTTAGATTTTCTCAATCGCCTTTCTTATGCAGCAAGATGGTATTGGACTCTTTCCAACTGGACGGTATCGTCTGGATTTCCAAGTAGCAGCTGAACCTTTGGGCGAGAGCTTTCCAAAGTTCCTGACCTCCCGCCTTAAGCACTTCTGCTGTCAGACCATCCTTACCTGGAGCCTTCCTCTCTTTCATATGATGGATTGCGTGACGGACTTCACTAATGAGAACCGGGAATATGTGTTCATCGGTTTGTTGAAGTGATGGAATTGGGACGTCAATACAAGATGCAAACAGCTGGGTATAGAAATCCCTGCATATTGCCTCCATCTCTATTCGATCGGTTACTGATTCTCCATCCCTGTTCTTCAAAGCCGATAATGATGACCTGTACAACGCCAGTTCCCGTTTGCATTTTTTGAGACTTTTACGGTCTTTAGCAGCCTTTAGGAGCTTTTTGGTTCAAAATTTCTCAAAGTCTTCCTTCAACTTCATTCATATGAGCTTACAGAGAAGGGAGTGCTCGAGTCTGTTGCTACCATTTCTTTTCATTTTCCTGCTCTTCTCTAATAAAGTCTTTGTATTCTCCGAGATTCTTCCGCTAGCTCTTCTTGGTCTTTCACGTTCAGCTGATTTCACACACTATTTCAGTCTCTTACTGAAGTTCTCATAATCGTCATCGCAGTCGTCCAGGAGGCTCCAATCTTCCCTAGAAATGTTTTCCTTCAGGATTGCCTCATTGAAAGCTACCTGGTGGTGCTTTCTGTTTGCCATACACAGCGCCTTTTTCTCCACCTTCACAGTGAACATGAGCCTGGCTCTCAGTAGGCGATGATCACTACCGATACTGAATGATGGCACTACTGAAATATCCTGCACGATGCATCATCTATCGATCAGAAAGTAATCAATTTCATTTTTTGTCTTTGCATTTGGTGCGATCCAGTTCCATCTTCTGTTGGCCTTCTTTCAGAACCAGGTGTTACCAACGAACTCCCTCCAAACTCTATAGTATTAATTTCTGCAAAAGCTACTTGTAACTCTTCACTCACTTTAAATCACTTGCTTCTGCATTCAATTCTTTAAGGTATTTTGCCTATAGTGACTTAGCTACCAAATACAATCTGTGCAGCACAGCTGCCTTACCCTGTGCTGTTTTAACCTTGGGATTGTTTAAAAAGACAGTAAAGCATTCGTATCCATGGTCACCCATGGGTCTTTTACTCCAAAAATTTCAATGGAACCCAGCAGACTTCTGTCATGCTTTGTCCAAACAAACTTTTCACTAAGTATCCAAAGTACCCTCCATTAAAACTTCAGAAGAACAAAAGTGCAAGGGTGTGTGTGGAAAGCAACCATTTAACTCTATGAGGTTAGTTTAAACTAAAGGCTGACAGCAGCAAATTAAGCAAACTGGGAAGCAGGAGGAGGAGGAGAAGAAGAAGAAAAGGATATAGTTAGCTCTGAGCAAAGGGAAGGGCTCCCTAGGTTTAAACAGTTGGGGACCACTTACTCCTAGGTTTTTATCCTGGATTTGGGAGAAGAGTGGAGATTATTGCCTGCTTCTACAAACCCTGAATTTGTTCCCCCTGTGTCTGTTTCTTTTGTTTACACTCCAAGTGAATTACAGGAGTGCTCTTCTCTGTTGCAGTTAACTGTTTCCAGGCAACTCCATGGGTTAACCCCCTCACTCTCCGCTTTTCATTTTGAAACTTTTTTTTTCACTCCCCTAGGACCAAGTCTCAGTTCCCATCTCTTAATGTGGTCTGTTAACTCTGCTTCTGACTCCAAACCCTGCTTTGCCAAGTTATCTTTAGCCACTCCTAACTCTAATTTACAATCCTCCAGTTGCCTTTGGTGGAGTAGCACTAAACATTGATTTATTTTAAAAAAAAATGTTAGTTTTTGTGTCTTTTGCTAATTAGTCTAGAAATTATTTTTTGGCTGACCTAATTATACTTTTACATTTGACTTGCCAGAGTTTATACTCCTTTCTATTTTCCTCAGAGGGATTTGACTTCCAATTTTTAAAGGATGTCTTTTTGCCTCTAACCACCTCTGTTACTCTGTTGTTTAGCTATTTTGGCTTTTCTTTTCTTTTTTTTGGTCTTGTTATTTTTTTTTAATTTGGGTATACATTTAGTTTGAGCCTCTATTGTGGTGTTTTTAAATAGTTTCCATGCAGCTTGCAGGCATTTCTCTCTTGTGACTGTTCCCTTTAATTTCCATTTACCTAGCTTCCTCATTTTTGTATAGTTTCCCCTTTTTGAATTTAAATGCTACCATGGTGGGTTCTTTGGTATTTCCCTCCTACAACAATGTTAAATTTATTTACACTGTGGTGCTATTACTGAGCGGTTCAGTTATATTCACCTCTTGGCCCAGTCCCTTTAATTTAGGACTAAATGAAGAATTACCTCTCCCCTTGTTGGCTCTAGGACTATCTGCTCCAAGAAGCAGTCATTAATGGTGCCTAGAAATTTTATCTCTTCATCCTAGCCTGAGGTGACATATACCCAGTCAATAAGGGGATGGTTGAAATTCCCCATTATTATTGGGTTTTCCATTTTTGAAGCCTCTCTCTAATCTCCCTGAGCATATCACAGTCACCGTCAGTGGTATATTCCTGCTGCGATACTCTGATTATGCAGGCATGGAATTTCTATCAATAGAGATTGTATGGTACAGTTTGATTCATTTAAGATTTTTACTATATTTGACTCTACACTTTCTTTCCCCCACTGGCAGATCCTACTTTGTCATTCCCATATATTTTGTACCCTAGTATTACCATGTCCCATTGATTATCATGAATCCACGAAGTTCCTGTGATGCCTATTGTCTCAATATCCTCATTTAATACCAGGGCACTAAAGTTCACCCAACTTAGTATTTAGACTTCTAGCATGTATATACAAGTTCTTATAAAATTTGTCAATATTTACTTGTCTGCCTTCATGTGATGTAATTGAATAGGATTCGCTTTCACTTGACTACCTCTCTTCAGTACCTACCTATACTTTATCAATTTCTATCCTCTCCTCTTTACTAAGTATTGGTTTTCCCCTTTAATAAATCCTCCCCCTAAGGGATGTCTCTGTCTGAACCATGTTGTATTTCCCCCAACCCTTATTTTAAAAGATGATACAGGATTTTTTAATGTTACATGCTAGCAATCTGGTTCCATTTTGGTTTAGGGGGAGCCCATTCTTTTTGTAGAGGATCCTTAGAATCATAGAATATCAGGGTTGGAAGGGACCTCAGGAGATCTAGTTTAACCCCCTGCTCAAAACAGGACCAATCCCCAATTAAATCATCCAACAGATTTTTGCCCCATATCCCTAAATGGCCCCCTCAAGGATTGAACTCACAACTATGGGTTTAGCAGGCCAATGCTCAAACCTCTGAGCTATCCCTCCCCCACATCCATCTTTCCCTAAAGGCTCCCCAGTTCTAATAAACCTAAATATGTTCTCTGAACACTATTGTCTCATCCATGCACTAAGACCTTGCAATTTTGCCTGTCTAACTGGCCCTTTGAGTGGAACTAGAAGCTTTCAGAGAATGCTACCATGGAGTTTCTGAACTTTAATATGTTACCTAGCAGTCTATATTTGGCCTTCAGGACCTTTCTCCTAACTCTCCCTATGTCATTGGTACCTACTTGTATCACAACCACTGTGACACACCATACCTCAAAGTAGCACCCTATAACCCTCATATTAATCATTCATATATGGTTGTGATATTTCATACAAAGCATGCCAAGTAAGATATCATATGAAAGGTCATGATCTGCTGAAAATGTCAGAATATGTGTTTGGTTAGTGTGTATGAAGTTATAAGCTTTTGCTGCATGGTTGTTATTGAAATATGTTGTTAAGTCTGGGAGTTGTCAAATGCTAGTTCTCCGGTGACAACAAAGGAGGTGATCCACACTTAGGTGGGTGTTACGTGACCATTAATCAACAGGGGAGTTGTAAACAAGAGATTTACAATTCTGTAAAAGAGTTGCGCACAAAATTGGGATTGCCTAAGTCTGGGACACAGCAAAGCCCATCAGGACATGTCTGGGCTAGTAATTTCCATTTTCCAGACACATGAACTGTGGGCATAAAATAAAGGACAGTGGCATCATACAATTACCTTTTTCCTCCCCCACATATTCTGGAAGGAACAAGAATGCTGGGAAGACAAAGATTTGAACTGAGGAGACTGGTCCCAGACTTAAAGGGAAAGTCTGTGTATTAAGGACTGTAACCTACCTGTAACATCCAGTGTGGTGAAAAAAACCTGCTTGAGCCAAATATTGCTCAGTCTAATAATGTCTAGGATTTAGAGTGCATGATTACTTTTTATTTTCTTTGGTAACTATCTCTGACCTTTTATGCCTACCACTTATAATCACTTAAAATCTATCTTTCTGTAGTTAATAAATCTGTTTTATATTTTACCTAAAAACGTGTGTTATGATTGAAGTGCTTGGGAAATCTCAGTTTAGTTTACAAAGGCTAGTGTGTGTCCTCTCCACTTCGAGGGAGGGGAGGACTGGGTAATGAACTTACACTGGTCAGGCTTCTGACCGGGGCAAAATGGTACAGTTCTGGGGTGCAAGACAGGGGTTTGGGAGATTTGCTGGTGCCTTTCTTTGTGTGATTCATGAGTGGCTCAGGGATCACTAATGCATTTTAGCTGGTTGTGGAGCACCACATGCTGTTGTATTGAGTGATAACAGTGCCCGGAGGGGGTTGCTGCTTGTCACTAGCAAAGCATTATGAGAGACAGTCCAGGCTGGAGAGTTAAGGGGGCACAAAGGTACAGGGTAAAGCTACAGTTTGTGCCCCAGGGAACCCATCACAACCACTGGCTCCTCTCCAGAACTGCTCATAAGTCTATCTAGATGTCTCAAGAGGTCCACATCCTTTGTACCCAGCAGGCAATTCACCATGCGGTTTTCCCAGTCATCACAAACCCAACTATCTATTTCTAATAATTAAATCCCTCTTTAATATTGCCTGTCTTTTCCTAATAACTGGTGTCTCCTATGTCCATTCAGCAATGGATTTTGAAATGAATCCATACTAATAAGGCCATTCGAGCTAAGCTCTTCTGAGAATTACTCACTTCAGTTGGAATGTTGCTTGTTTAAACCCTTGGGCTGGCTAGGTTAAAGTTGGATCTTAAGAGTCCGCCCCCTCCCCCATTATGCAGTATTAGTCCCCAGCTGGGAGACTTAGCAAGACAATTCACTGACCTCTTCATCAACTTAACACTTCATAGCATAAAGAGGATGCAAGCTTGTCAACCTGACACTCATATTGCCATGTCTTTCGAAATTGGCCCTCAGAGAGTATTACAATATGGCTGAAAGCTCTTTATTACAGATGTATAAATAGGATACATCAGACTCAGCTATTATAGAAAAGTCAAAGGGTGCTAATCAGAGTCCCTTCACCCAGATTAACATTGTCACCTTTTTTTTTTACTAGTACTACATGCTATTGATTAAAACTCTTTACCATCTGTTTTGGTTCATATCTACTTTATTAGAATTTTTTTTCCTGAACTCCATTCAAGCCCTCCTTAAATTAAAGTAGCATTTCTATTTATTGTGCCAGGTAGTTGGGGTTTTCATTAAGTTAAAAATGTGTGTCATGCCAGTGACCAAGCCTTACGAAATTTGATCACCTCATTAAACTCAAAAGGAAATTCATCCATAGTTAATTGTTATGGCAGCACGAAAACTATAATTAAAAACAGAATACATCTAAAAAATTAAAAGAAAAAAAGAATTATAAGTGGATATTTAAAATATATTTGACAGCATTTTAAGGATGATCAGAAAGGCTGGCTGTCTCCTCCTACTCACATACTCCATGTGGCTATTTAAATGATCAAAGATAAACTAAAAAGAACAAGAATTTGGCACAATACTTTTAAAAAATTCAGAGCATACATTTGAAGTCTTTTATTAAAATAATATTTTTAAGTCACAGCCTTTATATTAATTGGTCTGTTAAAGCCTATTGTCAGCAATCTACATTTTAAGTTGGCTTTTCTGGGGGCTTTCTGTATCAACATTTCCCTGGGGAAAATCTTTGATAAAACAGAGAAAGTCTTGAAGAGCACCCAATTCAGGATTTAGTGGACTAAAAGGGCTATGTTCTAGAACCAAAGACCACTTACCAACAACCTCTTGCCAACATACCTCTCCCGTTCACAGCAGGGTACTATAAACTTGAGCACCTCAGATGATCACAATGCCTGCAGTGTCACATATGGAGAGAGAATATCTTGCTACCAAACCTTTTATAGCTTTACAGGTCAATACCAGCACTTCAACACCACCCAGCCATCCACAGATAGCCAGTGCTAATCAAGGTTCATAGGTGTAATTAGCTATATGTGAGAAGGCAACCAATAACATTCTGCTCCCGCTGCTGTTTTTCGTAAGGGATTATTTTGTTGTTGTTGTTGTTGTTGTTGTTGTAAGCGAAAGCAATGGTTTAGAAGATCAGTGTGATGTCTGGCTGTGGAAAGCAGGGAAGGTCAGCGCAGTCCAAGTCTCATTCTTCTCATGCTGGTTTGCTGTTCCCCTTGGGCTGTGTGCACCCAATGCTGCACAAAGAGAACTATGTACAGCAAGTAGGAGCCAGAGCCCCAGTTTATTTGGTTGCAGTGATAGAATGTCTGACAGCTGAAATACTAGAGTTGACTGGTAACATGGCTCGGGGTAACAAGAAAACATAGATTATCCCCAAGTACTTGCAGCTAACTGTTTGTAATGATGAGGAGTTGAACAAGCTACTCGGGGTGGTGAAGGGAAGAGGGGGAGGGGAGGGGTTACTACCACTCAGGGCATCCATGCTGTACTGCTGCCCAGGAAAACAGAGAGCCACAAAGCCAAGGACAAGTGAGACTGTGTGAATGAAAGCATCCTTAAAACCACTGTTTCAGAATGGTTTTAAGATGCAGTCTAATATAGGAACCTACAAGATCAAAGAGGAAAGGATGCAACCTTCATGTGAAAAACAAACTTAGAAAGCACCCATAGGCAACCACTAATCCCTGGACATCCAAAAGCGTCTGGAGACCCCAAAAGAGCCCCAGGTTGTGAAGCTGAAATCAATATCAGGCACCCAAACCATCATTTCATCTGGTCATTTCTCCATCCCATGAGCACTCTCTTAATCTTTTCTGTACTGAGAGTTTCAATCTCTGTTAAACACCGTATAAATCATTCCATTACATGCAAAGAACCTGTGGCCATGGAAATGTTTACCCATGAAAGAATACCCATATGCCTGGAAAAATTTAAAATCCTCACTAGGATATCAATGGAAATGTTGGGTGCAAGGATGAAGCATTAAGCCCTAAAAACAGGACCACAGTGTGTGATTTACACACAGAGAAACAATTGGGGTGGAGGTGGGGGAATGGGGATGTATCATAGCCCCAGGGATTATGCTTTAAGGATACATACACTGGCCTCCCTAGGCATACATAGGGAGTGTATACCACACTGCCTTGGAATGGTGTGTGCTCCCCTCTCTGGAGCTGGCAATCTCTGTGGGATGGTGCAAAGTGGGGAACTGCATGGCATGTTTCTACCTTCTCCTTTTCCCCTTTGGGGTGGTTTGCACCCCAAGGAGTATTAAATGGGTGCAATCTTTGCATTCCCTTGAGGTCCAAGGAATCTCATCATAACAAAGGAACACAAGCAGGATGGGAACGTTTCTTACAGCCTCCATACAAGGATTAGGGACAACATAGATTTCTCAACATTTAGGCAGCTCAAATTGGGCACCTCATATTAATGGACTCTTGGAAATTAAGGCTTTATAATCGTACATCTCAGTTTTACTAGCTATAAAATAGGAGCTAATGATACTTACTTTCCTTTCTCAAGTGCTTTGAGATATATAGATAAAAGCACTGTATACATGCTAAATATTATATGCCCTTGAAATCAATGAGGTTTGATCCTTGGTTTTCACTGGGGCAATAAAACAATGCACTGATATCCCTTGCTATTTTGCCTAAATGTTTTCAAAAGCATTCTTCATGCAAGTGTCACTACTAGGTTTCTAAGTGGGAATGAGAACTGCACTGCTGCTGGAACAATGACATGCTCTAGACTTTCAAGTAATCCTAAACACTGTCAAATTTTGCTGTGTTGCTTCTATCACTGTAGGATTTTCACATGCTCACAGTGATAAATTTATGAAACCAGTGATTTGTGATTTATCATCCTCAAAGCTCTTTCTTCATTGCAGACAAAAAATGATGAAGTCACAGTTGTCTGCTATAATTGTATCGCAGTGAAGTTCTACCTCAGGTTGAGCTCAGGTGTGTTAAAGTTTCTCCTAAAGGCAATGCAGTGTTTCAGCTTTAAAGAGTTAGGGCTTGCCACAAACCCTGAACAAGGGGCAATTCAGAGTGGTGCTGCTCTAGAAATAGACCAGTGTGACCCAGGGAGCCCCCTCAATGCCAAGTGGCAGAGAGCACATCATACCATAACTCACATCTGGCCTGACACACTCATTGCCTGAACACACTGTTCTCATAATCTGTATCTAAAAGGTGTCATGCAAGATATCATATGCAAACTGGTAACACCCTGGTCATTAATATTATTGCATGGTGTGTGTACAGGTGGTGTTTAAAGAATTATAGATGGGAGCTGGAAATATGTTCTTAAAAGATGTTTTACAATCAGTGGACAAGCCCAGTCTGTCCTAGACAAAGGATTGTTATTTCAAGTATTTTACTGTGCCTCCAGTGTAAATAGAGCCCAGAAATACCTCAGAGGACAAGGAAAAGTACATCTTCTATAAGGTAAACAAAGCCATCATGCTAAACAAGTGGGAGTGGGGAAGAACATTTAACAATCACAATGGGGGATGGAGTCTGCACCTTCCTGACTCTTGAAACAGAGACAATAAATTTGGGGGAAATATAAGCAGAAAGAGAGACCCATTTTGGCATATATCATGTAAGGGACAAAGAGAGCAGCACCATTTGAGATCATGCAAAGTGGATCCTCTTGGCCTGAAAATCAAGAGTAGCTGGAACTGACTAGGGGAGAATCCTGCTTAGGAAAAGATCATAACTTGCTGAAGTTATTTTAGTCACTGGAAAGCGTGGTTATTTTTATTTCTCCTGTAACCATATCTCTGTCTCCTATTCTTACATATTATCCCATAAATATCTATTCTTTGTTAGTAAAGGTATTCTTGTTTTATTTCCAAACCATGTCAGTGTTGTGTATTAAACTGAAGTCTGCAGCTAAACTAACAGGCTGGCGTGTGCTCTGTCTCTTTGCAGGCAACAAACTTAATAACTTCTGGGAGTATCGAGTCAGAGGGACTGGACACTGCTGAGGAGACAGTTTTGGGGCGTCTCAGCACTGGAATGGCTGTTGGTGTCTCCCTGCAAGGAGTAACCAGGCTGGTGGAAGCCAGGGTGAGCCCATTGTGCTGTGAGCTGGCTACTCATGTCACGGGTCCGAGCCAAAGTTGTGCAGCACAGGGTTACAAGGCAGGAGGTGACAGAGCACCTTACTGTCTGGGTGAACCCCCATAGCATCACAACCAGGAACAAAAACGGAGACTCAGAGGAATAACAATCTGATTTCCAGTTACTATCCTGCTCCCAGGTGAGTAATCTTCACCAAACCTGGTGAGCTACAGTAGCCGGTGTGTTGGGGTGAGTGGTAGACATAAAGCTCTGCCCACTTCCTTCCCTGCCCACCCACCTGCATGGGATGGGATGCAATGGCTCTGTAGATGCTGTGTCCCCCCTGCACTGCTACTGTCAATCAGTGGTGCAAGTGGAATCCATTTTTTACCAGTATGGGGGGGCCACGAGGGGCACGTGACTCCTCCCCACCCTGCCCCCAGACTGGGGCCCCCACTCTCTCCCCATCCCCTTCTCTTGATCCACCCCACCTTATCCCACCTCCGCAGTTACTCCGGCATGGATCTACCCCCCAGCCCTTCCACGCAGGGTCTCCTCCGTCTGTACAGCAGCCAGTCCCGCTGGAGCACAGGGCTTGGGGGTGGGGCTGGGAGCAGTACAGCAGTTGTGTTGGAGGAGCTGCCGGCTTGGGGCTGCCCAGTGGCCCCACGTTCTGCTCCTTTCCCTGCTGCAGTTCCCAGGAGAGCCCTGCAATTCAGGGCTCTCGCGGGAACTGCAGCAGGGAAAGGAGCAGAATACTGACAGATCCTCCAGTGGCTGTATTGCCCCCAGCCCCACGCTCCCAGCCCTGTCCTCTGGCAGGGCTGCTGCTGGGAGTCGGAGGAGATACAGCTCCGTGGAAGGGCAGGAGGTGGGGTTGGGGGTTCTGCTCCTTTCCCCACTGTGGTTCCTGGGAGAGCCCTGAACCACAGTGCTCTCCTGGGAACTGCAGTGGAAAAGGAGCAGAACATGGGGCCACCAGGTGGCCCCATGCCCGCAGCTCCTCCAGCATGGCTGTACCACCCCCAGCCCTGTCCTCTGGCGGGGCTGGCTGCTGTACAGATGGAAGAGACCCTGCGTGGAAGGTCTGATCGTGGTACAGCTGTGCCAGAGGAACTCTCGGTGTGGGGCTGCTCAGCAGCCCCACATTCTGCTGCTCCTGTTCCCGGTACACCATACCATCTAGAAATATCTTGCTGGAACAGCGTACCAGACTGTACCACCCTACTTGCACCACTGCTGGCAATGTGGGTAGGAAGTACAGGGGAAAAAGAGAGAATCTCACTTCCCTGCATGGGTGTGCCATCAGGATCACAATATAGCTAGTGAGAAATTCTAACCTCTGCTCTGACTCAGGATGCATCATGGATCTGCCTACTGGGTCCTGCAATGATGCCTTGCCCAATTTGGGAGACATAAATGTAAAGGAAAATATTGGCTTTCACTGAAGAAAAAAAAAGGTTCCTGGCCCTGGCTGATTGCGCAGATAGCCTTGAAAACAGAAACCAATGTTATCCACTCACTAGGCTTGAGAGGAACACACAGCTTGGCTTGACTTCTGCAGGACAGCGGCCCAGGTTAAGTGTACCTAAAGAGCCCCTCCCACAAGCTTTTTGTTGTGAAGTGAGTCAGGTAACTATGGGGGGCACTCCAAAGAATTTTCCCACTGACTTGCTCCAAAGACCTCAGACTGGCAATGAAGTGTAATCAGGGGATAGGAATCAGTTATTTTGGTGAAGGGGCTGGCAAAATAATGTTTTGCAGGCCCACACACAAATTCTAAGGCTGTTGCCACACTGATAGTTTAAGTGTTTGCAATGGCCTAAAGCTTAATTTATCAATTTCTTATTAAAAGCAAGAATGTATCCCCTACACTTAGTTACATGGTAAAATCAGTTAGCCAGACAGGAATGTCATGCTCAAACATACTAATTATACAGCTTCTGCTTTTTAAATACTGGACAGAAGATCTGACAAAATGTTTGGCAGGCAACATGCATTTCCTTTTGGCATCATTCTCCCTGTAACAGCTGTAACCTCACACACAGCCAGAGGGGGAGCCTGATGCAAAAGGGAAACGATACTGCTTCTTTAAGGGGATGTAGTGAGAGGATGCGGGGAGAAGAATGGCTACTCCTCCCAACAGTGCCTGTGCACAGTGTGTTCATGCTCCCTTAGAGAGGAGGCAGAGGAGAGCTGATCAAGAGCCCAGTCAGGGCTTACTTTGTGAATTTCCAGTCGTGACCCTTCTGCTGTCTCAGTCCTTCGGTACTCAGACTACTCCAGCTTCCCAGTCTCCCCACTACTCCTGCTCCATGCTGACTCCCTGGGCCACCTCCTTCCCCTACCGTTTCTGCCACTGCCTCCCATTGCTGGTCTCAGTTCTCTCAAGGACTTTCACCTATCGGTCTTCTGAGCAGGGCCTAGTGGCTTTTAGCCCCTCACCATTGCCTTCTGGTTTACCAGCTGGCCTGCCTTCATCTTCTTTAGAGAGGATGCTCCCCCTGCCCTTCCACCAATAGATAGAGGACACCATTATCTCTGGAGAGGGCTCCTGTTCCTTCCCCACCTATATATTCTACACTGAGGGAGGTAGGGGGTGTCTCTCCTGTGCAGGAAATGCCACCAAACATGGGCAGGCTCTACTGCAGGGCCCTGCTTAATCAAGTCAGGTCCCAACTCAAGCAAATCCAAAGCGCCAAGCAGATATTTGCAACAAACAGATCTTGAGGAATCCATATGCAGAATTTGTTTGCATAAATTGTTTACTGAATGAACGAGAAAAGCAAACAAATAGGTAACAATTGTGTATTTGCAAAGAGAAAAAAAGGGCTACATTTGAGAGATGTTGTTTGTTGTAAATAGCTCAAGCAGCTGTACCAGAATGCATGCTTTTCTACATTTCAAGCACAGAGATAATAATGAAGCTAGTAGTGATGAAGAACCATAGTGAGCACAGGTGGATGCAGTACTCTCCCAACTGAAATAAGCACATGCTAAGTAGTCACTTTCATGGAAGGGTACCAATAGATTAGTTAAAAGCTTAGACTTGGCACATTGGTTGGGCAGGTGCTCTGCTCTGTGCATCACTTCTCCAGTAAAGATCTTGGTGACAGGGATGGTCAGTGTGCCAAAGAGTGGTTTGTTACTTTTCCTGATGTACTTTCAGTTCAGAGTTTTTGCCCAGGGGACACAATGCTAGACTTAGGACTTGTGTAGCCTCGGTGGTTCAGAAGCCCTGCCCACAATCACTCATGACTCCAGATTGCCCCTCTTTGCACCCAAGGAGCTGAAACACTCTCCCCACCAACTTTTGGGCACTCAGCCAGCAATACAGAATTGCAATCTTATCTCCACAGGGCTATCCAGAGATGAAGGGAGGTCACAGTTCATAGGTGGGGACAGAGCTGAACAGGGTGCTCCAGATACTTCCATAGCCTTGCCCTGCCCCCTGACTGAAAGCTAGCCCTGAGTGTACATGATTACAACAGTCTCTTTCCTCATGGCATTTCTTCTGTAGTCTTTTGTTGTATTGCTGGCATTGCATAATATCCCAGGATCTGATGGCTTAGTGATAAGCTATCCCAGCACTGTATGATTATAACTAAACTTTGTGGATTTTATTTTATTATTTTTGAACTTTCATTATTTTTCCTGTTTGTTTTTGTTTGCTGCAATTATAATTATGTATTATACTGATTTTGTATTGCATTAGCTATAATTTACCAGGCACAACTTTGAGATCTGATACAGCTCTTAAATGCAAGAAAAAATTTAAAAGAATCAGAATTAGGTTTGGTGGCAGCTGAGCTGTGCAAACCCACTGAGCCTTCATGACTAGAACCCTGAAACTTGAAATGTTGATGAATAAAGGGCCATTATGAATTTCTGGCTATGAGCATATGGCAGCAGTCTCTGTATGGCCAGGAAAACAATGTTTGCTATATGCACTTATTTTAATGTTAATCAGAAAAACTTTGCCTGCATGTTTTACACAAAAGCATAAGAGGACATTTTATTGACTCAGGATAGTCCTAAAAGCTTGGTGAAAACTGTGGTGCATTGAAAACTGTGTTAAAATTATGATCTATCACTTTAAATTCAGGGTTATTCCTGTTTGTGCTTGTAGGCTAGGAGGCTCTGAAGTGAAGCCTGCGCTGCGACAAGCAGAGTCAATCAGCAAACAGACAGTGTATAGTAAGGTGGGGTGAGCTGTGCCTCAGTTTTAAGGAGCAGCCTGCTTTGTCTCCCTGTTTTGGGGTTCTTACATATCATCTAAATTTAAAGGAATAAAACAGTGCTATGTTGCAACTTCCCAGCAAAAGTATTTATGTTTTTATCTACTTCTCTGTGTTTATGCCATGAACATAACAAAAACAAAGCACCAAAATGTGTACCAAAACTAGTCTTGAAGGGTAATTGCTCCGCTGGTTTCCATAAGAGGTGAGAGAGCCTGGTGATAGCATAGTTATTAACTACTACTGAATAGGCTGAATTTGGTGCTGGAAATTGTCCTTTCAGAGGTCTTTTTATTCTTGGACAAATGCTCAACTTCAGGCAAACCAGATCAAGTGATTTGCACTAGAGTAGTCCACAGGAATCAGAGATGGAACTGCACTGCTATCAGAGATATAATCTAATATCTAGCATCTCCTTGTTCCTCTTCCTCCATAAGGGATTTCCTCCTCTACTAGGCCTTGCAAAGCTCCTCCTTCTGATTTTAATGCAGTTGCTCTAGATATACCCAAGTGTAAAGTGCGAGAAGAATTTAACCCATAGTTTCTAACAGTAAAATTTGGAAAACTAACATCAGAAATTACACTTGTGGCCTTTTTTATTTTCTGTTTTTCAGAGAACACTGTGTGGTTTATTTTTAGTTTTCCAGGCTGCTGACATGACAGCCATCTCTGTACCGTCATGTTCAGAAATGCTGAATTATTTAGCACATACGTGTTCTACAAGTACTGTAATAAGATTACATTCCTTGAAGAAATCTATGCAAGTCTTCTATAGCAATGATCCAACCTTTACTAGTGTTACTGCTGTGTGTTGGACCATTGCTATGGTATACATTAACATATAATTGTGTAAGGGTTTATATAGCACCTCTCATCCCAAAGGGTTCATGTAACACTTTACAAACTGATATACCAATTATGGAGCTAGATCATATCACCATGAAATGCACCCACTTTTTAACACCATACTACATCACTGAGAATAGCGGCTATTCCGGTATACAGGCTTGTCAGAGATACCAGTTTTAACACCTCTGCTCCTACGAATGGTCAGGACCTTGGTTTTATGTCTCATGGGTAAGAGACAGCAATTCCAGAGCACACTACCTCCTAAAACTATCTTGGGGCATTGGTTCAGTACTGACTCAGTGGGAAGAGTGCCACTTGCTGACTCACCACCACTTCCTCCAGCACCTACTTATCACTTAGAGTTCTTCTGTCCAATTACTGACTCAGCTTAACCTGTCTTCGTTTGTGAGAGCTCATGGGCAAACAGTGCAAGGAGGGAATTTATCAGTTATGTTATAATCACATTAAGAGCCCATAGAGGTAATTACTAGTAATATTAGTGTTCAGATTAGAACTTCATGCCATTTTAGTTAGGTATTGGTGCAGCTCCTATGGGATTTCATGACATTTCCTATTAGATTTGTTGACCGAAGATCATATGCTCTGCAATAAAGAGACAATGTGAGTCTTAGATGCAAGTGAGATACTAAGCATTGCCTTTCCTGCTGTGTCAGTTAATACTAGACATAACTTTCATGTAGGATTCTTGCCTGTGAATTATGCAGTTGACAATATTTTTGGATGTTAGAAAAAAAATGGAAAAGGTGTAAATTTTAGCTACAGAAGCACATTAGAACAGACTGTGACAAAGTCAGACCGGACAGCTGCAAGAGGGTCCTCCTATTGGGTTCCGGCACCTGCCCATGGCTAAAGGACTCTCCCCTAGGCTATGGGGAGGATCCACTGAGCCCGGGACTCAAATAATTACAGGGGACAACATAAAAAATAATACTAACAGGTGTGAGGGTCAAAGGGTCAAAAAGTAGGAAATCTGAAGGGGATACCGAGCAGAGAAACCCGGACAGCACCCACTGCTCCTCAAAGATGTCAAGGGAGCCAGCGGACACCACCAAAGGAACTCTGCCCAGATAGGTGAGCGGAGAGAGGAATGGAAATAGGCCCCTTAGTTGCAGAGAACCCCCTCAGCCAACATCCTCTCCCTGGAGTTATAGATAGCCACTTTGGCCATATCAAGTGGAAGGTTGACAAGGAGGTCCCGCAACTTTGTGGGGCCATGGATAAGGTGGACATATATAAAAAGGTGGGGGGAGAAGTGCAGCCAAAAATTTAAAAGAAGATCCAGGAGGAGCCGGAATAGGGGCTGCAACCTGGCTCACTCAAGATAGGCATGCACCAGGGTCTCCCTCATGCCGCAAAATGGACAGGCATCGGGGACAGGGGTGAACCATGCCAGGTACATACCCATGCTCATGGCTCCATGAAGGAGCCACTAGCTGATATCCCCAGCAGGCTGTGGAATACCAGGGTTCCTCACCCTTAATAAGTCCCACCGCTTAGTGTCAGGGCAGGACACGAGGATGAGAAGATGGAGAGTATGGAGCATGAGCATGTACAGATGTGCCCTTGGCGTGGTTCAGAAGCGAACTGGCTAAAGGTTGCGCCGCTGGCTCGAGGCGGATGGGTGGGTACACAGGGCAGGGCCCAATGAAAAGGTCCGGAGGGCTTGTGCTGTAGGGTGGGCGGGGATGACCCACTCAAGGTAAGCCCGAGAGGTGGGCGGCAAGGCTGCCCTCATCTCCTGAAGTACGCATCGGGGAGTACAAAGGGTGGAGTGCCTCCAAGCACTGAGTGAGCATCAGGGGGTACACCCAGACTCCCTGGTTGTAGTCCAGGAGGTCTCAGATCCTGGTGACTCCAGCAAGGACCAACCTCTGGCACCTGAGGGGGACTCCACCACCTGCACACTGAGTTGGGGATTGTGTAGCAGGGGCTCCGCAAGATCTACCCCCTCAGTAGCTGCCATGGACCTGATTGTCAAAACCAGCTTCCAAGTCCGGAGGAGATCCTTGTAGGAGATGGGCCACTCAGAGAGGTCTCACAGAAGACCTCTCAGATGTAGATAAAAGAGGTGCTGGTTGTATCAGAGCTCTCGGAAGTAGTGCAGGAAGGTGTGCACCAACATGCGCTATGCCAGACTACCTGCACTATAAAGAAGCCTCTGCAGGGCCTGGAGGCAGAAGACATGGACCTGAGTGTGAAGGCAGATCAAGCCCTGTCCTCCCTCCTCCTGCCAGTGCAGTCCTGGCCAAAAGAACTCTAGAACTAGCATCTGGAGATGGTCCAGGAAACCTGGAGCCAGGATCAGGGTGTTGAGCTGGTGCCAGAGCATGGACAGGACTAGCTGATTCAGCACCAGTGCCCTCCCCGCCCAGGGAAAGGCACTGGAGCAGTCCTGTCCACCTATGTAGGTGCTCAGCCATCCTGCCCTCCAAACCTTGCCAGTTCTCTGGCAGAGGAAGATGCGCGGCAGAAAGGAAAATGCCAAGATAGAGCAGCGGAGCCATGCTTCACTGTCTGACCTGAAGCGCAGATGGGAGGAAGCTTGCCTGCCACCCATCCCCAACCACCAGGCCAAAGCTCTTGACCCAGTTGACCCGGGCGGAGGAGGCTGCCAAGTAGATGGCCTGGCAGGCCTCCACCCACACCAGGTCACCTGGGTCCTGGACCACGAGGAGCACGCCGTTGGCGTACGCTGAAAGGACCAGCCACAACTCTGGCTCACGGAGCACCAACCCCGTCAACCTCCTACAGAGGAGATGGAGGAAGGGCTCGATGGCTAGAGTGTGTGCAGCTGGCCTGACAGCGGACACTCCTGATGTACCCTTCGCCTGAAGCTGACCGGTTCAGTCAGGGTCAAGTTGAGCTTGACCAAACACTCTGTGGAGGCATACAGCACCTGGAGAAAACCCCCAAACTTGGGCCCAAAGCCAAATGCTCTCACAATACCCAGGAAATACCCTTGGTCCACCCTACCAAATGCCTTCTCCTGGTCCAGGGACAGGAGGGCAAATGACAGACTGTCCCTACACCTGATTCTGACGTTATTGACATGAACTGTGACCATATAGATAATTGTTGCAACCAGGGTCCTATGGTTGCACCAGGTCTTGTACAGAGGAGGTCAAGTGGGGTGTCTATGGAAAGGTTGTAGTTTGCTGGTTATGATTATACTGTCTGCGTGTGTGTATCATTTTTGTATTTGAAGTTATGAATATTGGCTATGTACTTGTATCTCAATGTGTTTGATTCTAAGTAGCCTCAGTGACGCATTTGGTCAGCTTCTTGAGAAAGAATTATTCTCAGTAAGTGCCCAATCAAGAAACACTTAACTGACAATGGACTTTGGGAGATGCCAATCCACATCTGAGCTTTCCTGGGAATGTTCAAACTAACATGTAAACAATGGCGTCGCCCTGCAAAAAGCCGAATCATTCATGGACATGTGACTTGCCCAGGTGGCTACAAACGCCATCTTGTTGCTGTGATTTTGCACAGGAGAACAAAGGGGGTTTCGCCCACAAGAGAAAGAATATAAAAGGTCCTGGAAACCCCTCCATTTTGTCTTCAGCTGGCTCAAGAGATGGCCTCTCCATCCCCAAGAGATGCCTGAAAGAAACTGAGACAAAGGACAGTAACTATGGGGGTGTGAGTGATTGCTGGACCCAGACTAGGAAGGAGTCCAGTCTGTGAAATAAGCTTATTGGAACATCTCTGGGGGTGAGATTTCATCTGTAATCAGCAACAGAGGGTCCTGTGGCACCTTTAAGACTAAGAAGTATTGGAGCATAAGCTTTCGTGGGTGAATGCCCACTTCATCAGATGCGTCCAATACTTCTGTTAGTCTTAAAGGTGCCACAGGACCCTCTGTTGCTTTTTACAGATTCAGACTAACACGGCTACCCCTCTGATACTTGACGTGTAATCAGTTTCTTAATGTATTAGGCTTAGACTTGCATGTTTCATTTTATTTTGCTTGGTAACTTACTTTGTTCTGTCTGTTATTACTTGGAACCACTTAAATCCTACTTTTTATACTTAATAAAATCACTTTTGTTTATTATTGAACCTAGAGTAAGTAATTAATAGCTGGGGGAGCAAACAGCTGTGCATATCTCTCTATCAGTGTTATAGAGGGTGGACAATTTATGAGTTTACCCTGTATAAGCTTTATACAGTGTAAAATGGATTTATCTGGGGTTTAGGCTCCCAGAGAGACTGAATACTGGGTGCTGGGAAAGTCTCTGTTAACTAAGAAGCCCCTGAGCTGAGTGGATCTCAGTTTCAGTGAACTGCAGGGGGGCGGGGCCCAACCTCTTGTCCTGTGCTGTAGTTACTGGAGTGTATTACTATGCAAGACAGGAGTGGAGGGAAGCCTTCTCTGGCAGGGGGTTTTGTTCTCAGCATAGGCGCCGACGCCGTGGATGCTCCGGGGCTGGAGCACCCACGGGGAAAAATTAGTGGGTGCTTAGCACCCACCGGCAGCTCCCTGCCCCGCCCCCCCCCCAGCTCACCTCCACCTCCACTCTGCCTCTGCCTCCTCCCCTGGGTGCACCACGTGCCTGCTTTTCCCCCCTGGCTCCCAGTGCTTGTGCCGCAAAACAGCTGATTCGCGCGGCAAGCACTGGGAGGGAGGAGGAAGAGGGGGAACGTGGCACACTCAGGGAAGAGGCAGGGCCGGGGTAGGGATTTGGGGAAGGGGACAATAGGGGCAAGGAGGGGGCAGAGTTTGGGCAGGGACTTTGGGGAAGGGGTTGGAATGGGGCGGGGCAGGGGCGGGGAAAGGGTGGGGTCAGGGTGGGGCCAGGGGTGGAGGGGCACGAGCTCCCACTGGCGCCGGAGAAGTTGGCACCTATAGTTCTCGGTGGTATCCCAGCACATCTAGTGACAGTCTTAAGGGGGTTTCTGTGACTGAACCCATCACACCGATCTCTAAGAGGTTCTGGACCAAATACAAATTGTCAAAGATGGTACAGCCTGGGACAATATAGTCGGTACAGCCCAGGACAGTGTAGACAGTGGTTGGGGTGGACCACGTCTGCCAGCACAGACCCCAGCCGCAATGAGATGGCCTTCGCTACGACCTTGTAGTCCGTGCTGAGAAGCGAGATGGAACGTAAATTCCGAAGGTTGCGGAGGTCCCCCTTCTTCGGAAGCAAAGCCCACCTGCACTACATAGGGAGGACCCCGCTCCCCAAGGACTCAGCCCTGACAGCGACAGGATGATGACATCCCAGAACATGCAGTAGAACTCCACGGTCAGCCCGTACATGACCGGAGATTTATTAATGGGCATGAGACGGGGGGCTTTCGAGAACGCGGCCAGAATGAGAGGTAGCTCCAGCCGGTCCTGGTCACCTCCCTGACCATTGGGAGTTCGTCCCAGAGCACTCCGCAGGCATCGGTGTCAGTTGAATCTGGGAAGAAAAGGGCAGCGTAGAAGAAAGTGATTGTCTATGATCTCTTGGAAGACGTCCGCGGCAGCCAGGCACAGCTCAGTTCGTGAGTGGTCCTGCTCTTTGAGGGTGGTGTTGAAGTCTGCACCCAGGACCAGGCACTTGCGAGGATCCCAGGAGTCAAGGAAGGCAGACGCCTGCTGAAAAAAACACACCCACTCCAGGCCCAAGGTTGGGGCATAGACATTGACAACGTTTAACGTCAGCCCCGCCACACGAGCCCAGAGGTGCAGCAGGCGACCTGACACAACCTCGTCAACCCTCAGCACCTTGGACTGCAGATCACGGGAGAACATGGTGGCCACTCCAGCCTTGGCAGCTGGATCTGTGTGGGTCTCCTGTAGGAAAACCACAGAGTACCCCCTGTCCCGAAGGAAAGAGAGCACCTGGCACCTGCGGAGACCCACCTTACAGCCTCGGCTGTTCAGTGTGGTGAAGATGATCGGTGCCATAGAGAGGGTTGGGGAGAATCCTTGCAGGCAGGGCGGTTAACATCCCCCATTGGACCCTGCAGCAATCTGTGACTGACCCTTAAAGCCATGAGGGAATCACAGAAGCAACGAGCCTTTACCTTCCCCCAAAATGGCCCTTAAGGCCTGAAGGATGCAGTGGAAATCCCCCCAGTGCTGGAGAGCGAGCTGCACCTTATTCTGGGAACCACAAGTGCCCGGGAAAAAGGCACGCAGCTCGTCTCACAGCACATCAGGGGCCGGGGTCACAGAGCCCCGGGCATCCTCCCACAACAGCCCGAGGGCCTATTGAGATGGGCAGGCAGGGAGAAGACCCTCGATGTAGCCCTCGTTCTGCCGATGCTGTACAGCCCATCTCAGACTCTGGCACGGGAGGAGGCGGCGGAGGGAAAACAGCAGCCTCTAAAGGGTCAATAGAGGGTAACATGAAAACTGCCTCCCAAGGGCTCTCCAGACATGTTCTGTTGCTCAGCAGAGATAATACCTGGCCTCCCCCTAAGAATAATATACCCTGTAACAGGCCCCCTGGTGGGGCACCAGAAAGGGCCCCTCTAATGACTCTCTGCCACGCGTTGGATCTGGACCTGCCAGTGGAACGACAGTACATGAGGGAGGGAGGGGTCCTTACAGCATAGTGGGAGAGGGCTGATCACTGACAGAGGCTTCCCCAGGGTGGAGAGGAAGGGCAGAAGGGTGGTGTTGGGAAGGAAGGGTGGGATGGAGGTGAAAACCACCCACACTGGGAGCTGTGGGCAGCCGTGCACATTTAAACAAACTGTCTCGTGGCCCCCCCAGCGAATTACCCTGATGGGCCGCAGGTTGCCCATCACTGCCTTAGGCTGACCCTGGGGCCTACCCTGAAAACACAGCCAAAGGAGAACAGAAGGGGTATGGTAGACACTGCCCAGGGTGGGGCTGATTTACCCAAGGCCTGCCATTGCCGGGGGAAAGTGTTAAGCCTGGCGAGATGAACAAGGTGCCTTGCCACAAGACTGCAACTGTATAATACCTACCTAGTAAACTCTAATAGAGTTTGAAGATATTGACATTTCTTTTTCCAAAACATTTAGGTTATTCTTTTACATTAGTATCACACTCCCATCTATGATTCATACTCTGTGGGTCTTTTCATTGCAGCTAATATTGTCCTATATCAGATGATGCCATGCAATCCAGTGGGAGCTGTTGTGACACCTTTACATGGTGGCATGAGTAAAGGATAAAGTTCTTGTTTAAAGTGGACTAACATCTCCTTTGGAGCCACTACAGCTAAAGCTTCTAGGCTCAGGACTCAATTGTTATTACCTGTACCACTGGGGGACAGACGTTAATCTTCCCCATTGCCAGTAAATATTGGTTTATTCTGAACCATAAAAATGCCTCACTTATCTGAATCTCAGCATTCCCTTGTTTCTCTTCTTCTCTGGATTGGCCTAAAGTAATGGAAAGTCCCCTGAAAATATCACAGCGAAGCCCAGTGCACCCAATACAAAATACTGACAGAGCCTTCTAATGTGGCCCTCCTTCGATTGACCGGCCTTGTAAGTTCCATGGAGTCTCGGGATCCTGTATGACCAGCTTTGCTTAACCGCTCTGCCTCTCTTGTTAGCCTAGTGTTGCCTCACACATCTCAAATGAAAAAAATATAAGGCTCAGATGAGGCCTTATTAGCAGCAGTTCTATTAACGACTGGATTTAGTGCTTTTGAAGTGTTTGACTTGGTCAGCAGACAGATTTCATTGGGCTCTTCATCTCCAAGGCCCACTCCTGCAGTCTTTACCAAGGGCAAAATTCTACTCGGCCTGATTTTGACCATGGAAGGTAGCAGGGGTGGTGGCCATTCAATAGATGTATGAGTTTTATAGCTGGTGCAGGCAGGATGGCACATTCAGGCTGGGAAGGGGGATGCTCTGGTGAGCGTTCTCCTGAAACAGTGCATGCCCTCACCCTCCCAACATCAGCATATTGTGTATTTATGGCAAATTCTAACATACAGTGTGGGTCACAGCATCATTCTAGCGGACTTCAGGCCATGATGAAAAACCCAAGGGGATGTCAACCAAACCCACTTCCAGAACTCAAGGAGGAAAAGGAAAGTATCCCGTTCCTGTTACTATGCAGATGCATGAGATTCTCCTTTCACCTTCTTTGACTTGAAAATTTGTGCAACACAGGGCAGGAATTACAAAAGTTAAAATCCCAGTGAAGTTTTGCTTAAGTAAGAACTGCAGAATTGGATCCCATGGCTAACATTTCATCCACTGATTTTTGGGTGCCTAATGCCACACACCCAAGCCAGAATTAGCGGAGGTGCTGAGCACTAGCAGCTCCCCCTGACTTCAATTGGAACTGATGTTCAGCACCTCTGAATATCAGGGCCTAGATGGGAAGTTAGATACTATAAATGAGGTATCCCAAATTAAATGACTTTAAAAAAAAATAGCCAACATGCTTCCCTGGGAGCACTTCCCAGCTTGTAATGCATAGCTAACATTGCTCTAACCTTGTTATTTCACTCACAAACCTCAGGCATATATTGGAAATTCCTGTGAACGGTTCACTAAAAGTCTACATATTAATTATATAATACGTGATTGCTGATCACCATTTTTAAAAGGAACCAATAATTCTTACTTGGTTCTGAAAAATCCTAAAATCAGGTCTTGAACCTATCATCATCTATTTTAGAGGCTTGTATTTTTTGACTAAGGCATACTTCATTTTGACACATCCATCATTTTTCAGTTGAATGCATACTGTTATCCAAAAACCATTAAGTGTACCATAGATTGCATAATGCCCTCTTTTATTTAGTCGCTTATGTGCAATATTAAAATCACATGTTTCTGAATTGTAAGTGCTGGCTTCGTTTCCAGTTCCTGGCTGCCAAATTCATTAGCTTTTAACAAAGTACTGTGTCTGTAATACTAATACTCATATTGATGTGTTATTTAAATTTTAGTAGAGCAGGCAGGTGAACTGAAATTTAAAAAGGATGGCTTATTTTGGATTGGTCTTATTAGAAGGCTATGGATAGTTATTTAATGAATTATGAGTTTCTGAAGAAAAAAACTAATTTGTTTTTCTTTTAAAGGTTTGGTAAATTTACTACATTCAAACAGCTTGAACATCAATTTCTTCCAATCAGTTTCTAAATTACAGAAGAAATCCATATCAGTATTAAAATTAAGGTTTTTTTTCTTAGAGTGATCATTATCGAAGCATATTGTGCTGTAATAAATATTTGTGCTCATATATCAATGTATCAAATTATTCCACATATGTTGTGAAGGGCACAGTAACATTTGGAATTTCACTCCCCTCCCGCATTCACATGAATCCACTAGAGTGTTGTAAGACAAAGAGACGGAGAATGTGTCCGTTTCCTGTTATAACATGCTAGGACTTCGTTTCTTGTGAGAATCTATCCACCAACCTAAACTACTCCCTCCCCTCCCAAATATTACAAAAGCATTTCTGAAGCTGAATTTTGCAAAAGCTATAAAGTAGACTCAATTTCACTGAAGAGCATATATATGAGACACTAGTGTCTGATCTCTCCCATTATGGGGAGATAGTTTGTGCTCTTAGGATGATTCCACAGACTGAAGGAACCCAAATGTGATTCATGTTATATCATTCCGGCACCAGGTTGACATGGTTTTAAATAACACTGAACAGTTCTTGAAGCTGCTTTTAAAGTATCACATAGATGGCGAGGAGTGTTTGCTACCTCTGAAAATATGCAATGTTTCTTGTACAGTGACCCTGGTAATTTGAGGCATTTCCGCCCATTCACTGCTAGCTCTGGATGCCCTGGTAACCACTTGGGACCCCAGGATAGTGGGGTGGGAGCTGGGACATCACAAGACCAGTGGGAGGCAAAGTCTGAATCTGCACTGCCAGATTCAGTTTTCCCTCCTCGCTGTACATGGTCTGCCTTTATATATAAAGGAGGAAGCTATGTGTAAGTTTGGAAAATATAGAGAGCAACATCGTACTATGCAGCCTGTCCCACCATGGGGTGCTGCTATTGGCTAAAGAATTATTACTCAATCATGGATTTATTCAAATTCATATTTTGAGCAACATCTAAGCACATTTTATGAAATGCATCACCAAGAAGCCATCTGTGCATTTTTAACCACACCATTTATATTTCATTAAACCAAGCAGCTGTTTAGCAGTGATTTTTCTGATCTTTTAAAAGTGGCTTTCAAGACCCAAAAGCCATTGAGGTTACAGAACATAAACTGCAAATTGGCTTTTACTATGTATGCCTGGGGGGAGGAAACCCTTACAAGTTGTCTTAGAGAAATTCATAACACTGAAGATATTTTATATGAGACCTATAATGTCAATTAGAATGAGAAGTAATTGCTAAGATTATATTGACCTTCCAGCGTAATTGCCCAAACACACAGTCAGTTAAAAAAGTCTAATAATAAAGGCCAACGTGAACTACTTATATACCAATTAGCGTAAGTGCTAAGGGAAGAAAGTCTGGCAATTTGTTCTGAAATAGTTGTGTTAACTAATTCTTCTTCCAGGTGTAGTGAAGAACTCATATAGCATATATCCAGTATATTGTGGGGTGTGCAACTACGTAACTGGAAGGCCTATCATTCTGTCCTCTGGACACTGCACTTAGAATGTAGAGGAGTCCTCATCTATTGCATGGGCAGCTGTGAGGCAGCTGCCATTTTAACTTTGCCGTTTCAATGGAAAGACATACACTGAGTCACTTTGTTCTCTTTCTGAGGCATTTCTGTTCTCTGTTGCTTTCCTTAATCTGATATAAAGTATCTTGGTTGAGAAATACTAGTTTTGTTCTTTCAGTAAGGTGAAATCATAGCACATACCTTGTGCTGAAATACTACATTCTGTTATGATATATTAACTATTTCATTTATGCTAATACCATGCATGCTGTTATAATACAGGGTCATTAACAGGAGAGCTATGGTCTAAAGTTTTTATCAGATAAATTCACAAGATACCATGGGGATGGGCCTGTGAGAAATTAGATTGAGTAGGTAGATTAGAGGGGGATGAGAAGAAATCCACATATTGAAGTAGGCACTACTGTAGAGACAAGTTTTAATGAATATAAATTGAAGTTTAATTTTATTGGGAGCACTAGACCCAGGCAAGACCCTGTAGTTCTCTCTGGCTCACCAACTCCTGGACTAACTGAACCCCACTTGGGCTGCCTAGTGTCATAAACACAGTGTGAAATCCTGACTCCACTGGAGTGAATGGCAATACTCCTGTTTTCATCAATAGGACCAGGATTTCATCCAGGGTCTTTATAAATTTTGGCCTGATTAAATAGTCACGGCATGGATTACTGACTGCACTACATATAATTTGTGTGGCTAAATATCTTGACAAAGACAGGGAAAGATAAGTCTGCTATAAGTCAAATGACTCAATGGAGTTCCACCACAGATGGATTTGGCCCAGGGCTCTTAGATGACCAAGGTCAATAATTAAAACTTTGAAGGCAAATAAATTATTAACTCTGTAGCTACTTACTGCACATCTAAGGTTTTACAAGTACTTAATTTATTTACTGTGCCTAAGACAGGAGTAACTAGCTGCCATACAATACTGTTTAAGGAATTAGGTTAACAAATTTACTGGTTTAATTAGATGCCTCTTTTTTTTTCCTTTTAAAGGAAAATTTTTGACCGTAGAAAACAGAATTTAATTTGAAGTGAACAGAACCTTACAAGATACCACTTATTTTTATATGATTTACGCTGTATGAAAGATGGTTATTTATGGACTATTAATATGACTTTGACCAATGAGATGTGTTTACATTTATGTCCTGCTTCAAATTTTCAATCAGTCTCTCCCATCTGTCAATTTTGTTAGTGCTGCTAAATGATAAAGCCTTGTTGCTATGGCAATTAGATCCATTACCTAGGTGACAGTGTTGCTGTGATGTCACTGCTAAAGTGATCTAACTCCTGAAACATTTTTAGTCTCAGTTGCAGATGGACCAGAGTCAAAACATCATTCATCAATAGCCCAGAGGTGAGGGGAGGCTGGGTATAACTTGAGTAGTCTCTTTACCACTTGAAGACGTGCACCTCAAGAGTTGAATACCTGAGCTGTATTTCTCAAAGCTGGCTGCCGAGTACCATCTCATCAGCATTCAGAAGCACTGCCACAGGATGAAGGAGAAGAATGAACAAATATGAGCAAAGCTAAAAGCAGAACAGTGAGGAAAGGAGGAAAAAACTGCCTTTTGCCTCTTCTGTGGTGTTTGTGTCTTAAATGAGCCTGCCCCACACCAACCATAAGAATGTGAAGGCACGACCTGCAGATAAATGCACTGGTCTATTTAACATCCATGCATATTTGGCATTATTACTTATATTTTATTTATTATTTGCATTTTAGTAACACTTAGGAACCTGAGTCAAGGATCAGTGCACCAAAGTGCTAGGTTCTATACAGACAAGTAACAAAGATGACAATCCTTGCCCTTAAGAGCTTACAGCCTTGTGGGGACTTTAAGGTAGGAGGCTGGATAGTTGTGGACAGCCAGGAAAATGTGAGCAATAATAACACTAATAATCTTCCTTCTCCCCGAAGTGTGTCATCATCTCATATACAATTTAGTGATAGAACAACCGAAATCCATGGGGAGGAGGTTTGGCCACAATTAAATGGACCATGATGGTGGCACCTGTTATGTTTTTTCCTTGGCTCTACCTCAGATTTCTATGACACACACAAGTTTCAGCTCATATTTGTTAGTTAGTCAGCAGCCAGATTGTGTGCTTGTAGAGGGCATGGGTGGGAGGCAGAAGGTGATGGAGGGACAGCTATAGTTGCTGCATTAACAAAGATAGAAAATACTTCATTAATTATCCTTAAATTTTCTATTTTCAAGGCAATTATTGCAAATGCCAGTTTAAAGATGTATAATCTGGACTCTTCGCCATTCCCAACCCCAATTTAATTTTTAAGGAACTGACTAGACCTGAGTGAGCAATTTGCATCGAATAATCTATTACATGAAACTTGCCTCCCTTTTCTGTTTGAAAATTTCTCATAAAGAAGCCAGTAATTTACCAGGTTTATCCATTATTAAAGGTTATCAGCAAATGTCTACAGAAAGTAATCCTTGCTCTGTTAATCAGCAGTAAACAATTCATTGCAAACACTCACTGTTTGGACTCTTTTGATTAGTCACATAGTCACATGGCATCCTGAATTTGTGAATGGCAGTTCCTGAAGGTTGCAATTCTTTGCCTTTGTGCCACTTTCGTCAATATGTCTTGATGCCAACAATGCTGTGTCCTACTACTAGTGCACCAGAAACCTTTCTTCATTCAAATCCCTTCTCTCAATCAGTGATCACATCTGCACCGCAGAATATACATTTATACTACTTTTTCTGCATGGTTCAGAATGTAGGTACCCAATAATTGGGGCCTGTGTCTTCCTTTATGTGTTATACAGAAGCAATCACTGTGATAGTACTGAATAAATAAATAAATATAATTCCACAATGGAAAACATTCTTCTGCTGATGTAGATATAAGTGGACTTTGATTGCATGGTACTACTCTACTCTGGGTTGATGACAAACAGTTCAAGCAATCCACATGCCTAATTCCAATTCAGCTGTGGTCTGGGGCTATACTAACAATTTCTGGCAACCACTAGTGTCCTCATAGTGGCTACTGTTTCATGCTGACCTTCTTCTACTAGGATATTTCAGGAAGTTGACATTTATGATATGCCCTTAATTTGCTAGTATAAGTGCCTCCTTTACAGTGCTTTGTTGGTTTTTGGGGTCTTTCTGCCACTGGCACTTCATTTTCCTGATCACCGCCAAGCCTGTCTGCTTTCTAGCCTGCCTATGTATCTGCCATTTCTGACCTGCTCCCACTTTCTTGGTCTGTTCATATCTGATTCATTACTTCCAGCTTTCCTATTGCTGTATTTACTAACACTGAATTCAGAATCCTGTGACATATGACTGCATGCTGCAAATCCTGAATCACACAGTTTTGCAACATAGTGGTAGTCCCTCCCCAAAACAAGTGCTCTCACAAGAGGTTTATCTTCTGAAACTATTTAAAAGCAGATGTAATTTAAGTGGGCTATATTGCCCTACTGCTTGGCAAAAGAAAATTTTCCCAGGAAGTCCTGGGAAATAGAAAAGGGATTTCAACTACACTCTGAAGTGTGGGGGATGTCAGGGCTTTATTCAAGACCTGGGCTGCTTCCTGAAGCCTAATTGAAATTATGGTAAGTATAAAATAGTCATAAAAAAGAATAATACCATCTGCTCAGTTCACAAGCTTTTCTCCTCCTCAGACTCTGGAGCGGCCCTAATTTCTCCCATTTCTGGGAGAAGGTTGTTGCTCACACAGAAAGTGATGGGAAACCTAATTCCTGAGAACCACACATTCTCTATACTAGGGTCTTCTACTACATTTGTTCTGCTCTAGGGCCAAAAAATAGTTTGCTACTCTCTGTCAAATAATGTATTGACAAGACAAAATATTTTTACAGAGAAGTTACTACTACTTTGCTGAGCAACATCAGAGTGCTTGGTTCTGTCCAGTACGTAAAGGAAGATGTGGTCTTTTTTTCAAGGAGTTTATTTTCCCAATATATCTTCCTTCTTTTGCCGAGAGGGTAGATTAGATGGCACACAGCCCAGATATATGGGCTTTCAATGTCTGTGAGGAACACCAAGCTTTCTAGGGCTATAGTACCTGAGCAGTATCTGGAATGACTGCATGTTACCCAGATATGCCTGTATCATTTAAACGGTGACAGGCTTGCATAATAGAACAGCTTTGTAACCCAGCTCAGTCTCTTGGGGCCTGATTTGGTTTACATTGACATCTGTTCCAAAACCTCTATTGACTTCCATGGTATAGGATCAGACCCTTACACTGCCACATTGACAAGACACTCATGTTTCTAAAGGAAGTTAAGGTGTTCATAGGTTTGTGATTTCTCTTATGTCCACTAGTACGACATAAGATTATAGTTATAGAGGTCTGCTTGGGCCTAATTTTAAAGCCCAAACCTAGTCTGACCTGGATCTGGACCTAAGTCAGTTTTGCTGCTGTCATCCCCTGCCTGTGGGGCCAATGAAGTGGTGTCTGAGTGCCCTGCCACTGCACTGCCATGCCTGTGTGTCCTTGACTCAGTGGTGCAGTCACAGCAAACGCACACAGTGCAGCGAGGTGGTAGTGGCCAGCAGGAGCTGGCACGCAGCCGTGGTTGCACCAGTTCCATGGCAAAAGGAGGAGAGCTGATCCAACCTGAGCCTGCGAGGGGTGAGTTGTTTTCTCACCTAACCCCACCCAGGGTCGGGTCCAGGGTTTTGGCCGCCCCAAGCAGCCAAAAAAAAAAAAAAAAAAAAGC
>NW_020664476.1:64259-90875 GCF_002925995.2 Terrapene triunguis | reverse complement strand
CAAAAAAAAAAAAAAAAAAAGCCGCGATCGCGATCTGCAGCAGCAATTCAGTGGAAGGTCCTTCGCTCCAAGAAGGAGTGAGGGACCATCCACCGAATTGCCGCCGAATAGCTGGACGTGCTGCCCCGCTCCGGAGTGGCCGCCCCAAGCACCTGCTTGCCAGGCTGGTGCCTGGAGCCAGCCCTGACCCCACCCAGACACTTGTAGTCACGTCCTGTTGGGTTTGGGTTGGGTTTCAGGGCTATATAGATTTATACATGTTAGTTTATGAGAGACAATAAGAAGTGTGTACATAAGAAATGTAATATGATTATGGTCTTACTATTTCACAGCATCTTTCACCTCAAAAGATTCCAAAAGCACTTTTCAAACATAGGCCCTGATTCAGCAAAGCAATTAAGCATGTGCTTACAATTAAGCACTTACATCCCATTCAAGTTAATAGGCCTTAAGCATGTGCTTAAAATTAAGCATGTGCATAAGTGCTTTGTGAATCAGGTTCTTTAAAGACAAATACGCAAACTCTACACAGGGAGAATTTAATCAAACAGTAAAATGCAGCTATCAGGCTGAAACAACAACTGTTTAACAGCAAATTGCTACATTATGCAACAGTTATAGATTAGAAAGTGAAATATACATCCATTTGAAACTGTAAAAAAAAAGTTTAGATTGTTTTGATCCTGTCTATCAAGTAGGTATTTGTCCAGGACACCATTGGTACTGCTCCCCATGGGAAATTAGTTAAATTGGAGAAAATGGGAATTAATACAAGAATCAAAAGGTGGGCGAGGAACTGGTTAAAGGGGAGACGACAACAGATTGTGCTGAAAAGTGAACTGTCAGGCTCGAGGGAAGTTACTAGTAGAATTCCTCAAGGATCAGTCTTGAGACCAATTTTATTTAAAATTTTCATTAATGACCTTGGCACAAAAAGAAGGACTGTGCTAATAAAATTTGTGAATGACACAAAGTTGGAAGGTATTGCCAATAGGGAAGAAGACAGGAATATCACACAAGAAGATGCGGACGACTTTGAAAACTGGAATAATAGAAATGGCATGATATTTAATAGCGCACAGTGCAACTGTGATGTGTCATTCTATATTCTTTATGAAAATATGCTTATTATCTGAATGACATAACTGAGATATACTTTATGCAAGATGGCTCATGTGAGATATCATTGGAAAGGTTATGATTTACTGAATATGATTATCCTATTTGTATGCATGTATCATTTCTGTATCTGAAATTAGGACTATTGAATATGTATCTATATTTCAACTATGTTACTTTGAGTGACGCTCCCTGCTAACACTTCAAATACAACAATGAAAAGGTCCCACAGTATTGATGGCCCATCAGCAAGAGACAATGGACTCTAAAAGACCTTAGTATTCCTGTGAACGTGTGGGTCAGCCTGCGAAGAATGGCTATGGGGGCACTACAGAGGCATGTGACCATGTCACCTGATACTGGAACCCATCTTGAATTTTGTACTTTTCCATGAGAAGCTGGGAGGAGGGGTCAAACTAGGAAACAAAGGACTCCTGCCTTATGCAAATCCTATTTAAGGGTGGGGAGTGAGGTAATCCAGGTTATCAGTTCTCCCCTGCTACCCCACCCAAGATGACTGCTGGAAACAACTAAGACTGAACTGGGGGAAAGAACTGGACCCAGGCTGGAAGGATGTCTGGCTGGTGAAGAAGATTATTAGAACCACATTTAGGGTGAGAACTTACATGTAACCAGTTGCTTTAGTGTGTTAAGCTTAGTTTGCGTGCTCTGTTTTATTTTCTTAATAATCTGCTTTGTTCTGTTTGTTACCCCTTTTATCACTTAAAATCAGCCTTATATAGTTAATAAAATATGTTTTCTTTATTATTAAACCCAGTTTCTGTAATTTCTAACTGGGGTGGGGAGGGGTAAGAAGTGTGCCCACACCTCTCTCCACATTGAGGGATGGGGCGAATTTCATAATATATCTTTGAGTCTGCACTCCAAGGGAGGTGGACATCTGAGTGCTGGAGCAAGTCCCTTAAGCTGAGTCTTCCCATTGCTGATCTGCAGCTGGGTGTGGCCCTCCCTGTGTGTGTGTTAGAGGACATTTTAAGAGCCTGGCTCAGCAAAACAGGTTAAATGGGGCCCAGGCTGGTAGAACAGGTAGACTCAGTGGTATCTCAGCACATCAGGTGCCTTCCCAAGAGGTCCAACCCATCACAGAAATGTCATGCACTTAAAGACTCACAACAATAATTTGTTCTATAAGCTGGGGACTTAACAATTAGAAGCACAGAGGAGGAGAATGACCAGTACACCCAGGTCTATAACAGGATGACTATGAGCTGCCACTGTGATGCAGCCATAAAAAAACTAATGAAATCCTAGGATGCATAAAGGGAAGCATTTCCAATAGAGATAGGGAAGTATTATTACAATTGTACAAGGTACTGGTGAGACTTCATCTGGAATACTGTGTGCAGTTCTGGTCTCCCATGTTTAAGAAAGATTAATTGAAACTGGAACAGGTACAGAAAAGAACTATAGAATGGTCAGAGGAATGAAGAACCTGCCTTTCAAGAGGAGATTTAAGGAGCTTGGCTTGTTTAGCCAAACAAAATGAAGGCTATAGGAAGATATGACTGCTCTCTATAAATACATCAGAGAGATAAACACCAGGGAGAGAGAAGAGTTATTCGAGTTAAGGGCCATTGTTGGCACAAGTACAAAGGGATATAAACTGGCCATAAACAACTATAGATTTGAAATTAGATAAAGATTTCTAATCATCAAAGGAGTGAAGTTCAGGAACAGCCTTCCAAGGGGAGTAGTGGGGGCAAAAAACCTAATTTGTTCAAGATTAAGTCTGATAAAATTATGGAGGGGCTGGTATGATGAGGTTGCCTACAAAGACATAAGGCCCATCCACCACCACTATTAGCAAATATCTCCAACAGTCGGAAATGTGACACTAGATGGGAAGAGCTCTGAGTTACTACAGAGAATTATTTCCCAGGTATCTGGCTGGTGGGTCTTGCCCACATGCTCAAAGAATTCACCATATTTGGAGTCAGGAAAGAATTTCCCCCAGGTCAGATTGGCAGAAATCCTGTGTTTTGTTTTTTTTAAACTTTCTCTTTAGTGTAGGGCTTAGATCACTTGTAGTTGGAACTAGGGTAAACAGTGGACTCTCTGTAACCTGGAGTCTTTAAATCAAGATTCGAGGACTTCA
This sequence comes from Terrapene triunguis, assembly GCF_002925995.2. NCBI lineage: Eukaryota > Metazoa > Chordata > Testudines > Emydidae > Terrapene > Terrapene triunguis. The sequence continues at coordinate 87,640 of NW_020664476.1, read as the reverse complement.
GTAACTCAACTAGAGGTTATGGGGTTATTACACAAGAGGGTGAGTAAGATTCTGTGGCCTGTGATATGCAGGAGGTCAGATTAGTTGATCATGGTGGTTCCTTCTGACCTTAAAATCTACGAGTCTGTGAAGTGTGCCATTGGAACAGTACTGACCAGAAGCAGTCAGAATTTGAGTTTTATGTATCAGCTGTAAATTAGATGATCAATAAATACTGCTACAATTCTTTATATATACACAGGTAGGTTCAAATACATGCGGCAAATGTTTCTAGGGGAACATGTCTAGGAGACTGTTAAGTGGCTGGAATAATGTGTCAAATCAAATCACCACCATGCTTACATCTTACACAGTGAGCTCATTAAAAGTATCTGATAAGGCTCTCTGGCTCCTCTCATGAGGGAGACATTTAAATAAGATTTTCTATAGATGCTAACTTTAGACCACCTAAAGAAACGCTATCCAAGCTTGCAATAATGGGTTCAGTAACATAATTACAGAAATTACTGCTGCAGCCAATTTTATAAACTGCATTTATGCATAATGTCTATAATATACCATCAACACAAAAATCCAATTTGAACATACTAAAAAACTGGAATAAAAATATTGCCCTGTGATGGGACAAAACCATTTCCAGTACAAAACCTTAAAAATAACACTGCTTTACTTCCAGCTGTACTCAGCTTTGGTACTGTTTTTCAGCAACCTCTCTGAGACAGCCTAATCTAATCCTAGACTGTCATCACATTAGCTAACAGGCGATTCTATTAGACTTTTCAAGCAATGAAATATGAATTTGATTTTCTACTGCCTGTGGTAAACTTCCGGGAGAAGAGAGAATGATGAGGGGCATTAGCAAACGTCTGCCATGATTTTCCATGGTGACCAATTGACTTGTACATTCTGTCTTTAAACACACACACACACACACACACACACACTGACACAGCACAAGCATTGTGTCAGCATTGCCTCACCTTGTGTCATAGAAAAGAAAGTGTTTAACATATGTAATACCAGCATGAGTTCCTTTAAATCCACTCTTCATGTTGCCTTATACATTACCTTTAGTCATAGGGTGACCAGACGTCCCGATATTACCGGGACAGTCCCGATTTTAGGGGACTTGTCCCATGTCTCGACCTTACATTGGTCGGGACGCACTTTATGTCCCGATATTGGGGGACCGCGGCAAGCCGGCGCCACTCCCCGCTTTTTCCGGGCCCTGGGGCAGCGCAGCTGAGCTCCCGGCACCGGCCGGCAGGAGCCTGCAGAGTGCTGCAGCCCCACTCCCCAGGCACGCACAGAAGCAGGGGCAGGGCTTGTAGGCGCCGGCAGCCTGCAGCGGGCAGAGAGCGCCCCTGCCCCCGCCCAGTGCAGGGAGCTCTTTGGGGGACGGCTCTGGTTGCTGGGTGGGGAGCAGGTATGGTAGCCCGGCTCAGCTCATAGCTGAGCAGCAGCAGCTCGCGTTGCTCCTGAGCCACCAGCCACTCGCTCTAGGTAACTGCTCGCCTGCTTGGCCCCCTTTCCTCTGGCTCCCCGGTTCCAAAAGCCTCCAGTCCGGGACGGGGTTTAAAGGAGCAGCCCCCTAGCCATGCTGCCTGCCCTGCCCTCCTCTGGGGGCGGAGGAGCTCTCTGGAGTTAGGGCAGTCTTGCAGACCCAGCAATCGCTGTTTCCAGAGCCGAAGTCTCTTCCCCTGGAAGGGAGGGGATCTGGGTGGAAGGAGGCGTTTGTAAATGCACCATAGATTGAGTGGCTCTTGTTGATATACACAAGTACTGCTGTGTGCTCTCTTGAACGGAGTGGGTGTGTGTGGGGCTTTGGTTTCTGCTCTCTGCTAAACAACGAAGGCTTAAAAATGTGAAGAGGAGGACCAGAGGAGAGGAGAACAAGTCTGAGGGGAGCAGAGTCTCAGCCATAGGTGTGTTGGGGTATATGTTAGGTTGAAAAGTACCTCCTGAGTCCCACTATACCAAAAGAATTGGGGGTTTGTTGTTGCTGGCTGCCGCGCCTCCCCGGCCCGCCCCTGCCAATTTTTCCTCCTGTGCTCCGGCGGTGTTTTTTTTTTGTTTTTTTTTGCTCCGCCCCCCTGCGTCCCGATATTTCACTTCTGTCATCTGGTCACCCTATTTAGTCACCAACTCCAGACATACTGTCTTTTAGCAGATATTTGTGTAACACTATGGAAGACTGAATTTCTTTGGATATTTTCCACAAAACCACATTCTTCTGAAAAATTCATTCTTACAGAATTAATTTACTTTATAAAGTGCATTTCTTCAAGACAGATAAAAATCTCATGCTACAATATGAGAGATTCACTTCTTCTACTTCAACTTTTAGAAAGTTCTGGTTCTCGCCACCCCCACTTTGCTTAAAGAAAAAAAAAAAAGAGGGTTCTGCAGTTGTCCCTACTTGCTATCATGTTACAGGCCTTGGACATAGATGGGTATTCTATCACCTTAGGGACTAATCTTGCAGTCCTTACTCATGTAAAGCTCCCATTGATTTCAGTGGAAATTTGTACTTAGGCAGATTTCCTTTTAATTGGGTATCATCAGCCCATGAAGTCCATTTAACAATGTAATTGTTCTTTGTGTACTCTACTTTTAAATTTAGGGACAATACTGTCAATGCAGGCAGCCAGCCATTTTATGTTCCGTTTAGTGCAGTCCGTTACAGAGAAGAGTCACAGTGTGCTCTTCTCATGAAAATTAGATTTTTGTTTATTCTCTTTACCTAAAATATAGATTATCTCAACAGGATTTGTGCATGGCAAAACGTAACAATCACGGGGAGCAGAGCTCCCTTTTCATGTTAATTCTACCCTCCTCCATTCCTTTGTCTGTCTGCTGCAACCCTTTGAGCAGCTTGTTGCTGAGTGGTGCATTTATACTAACAGAGGTAGTTAGCTCTCCCATTATTTCTATTCCCCTTTCCTCCTCTCTCCTCTTCAGATTGCATATTGCAGTACTATTGCCTGAAATGTATCAGTATGGGGCAGCAGAAAAGCAGAGACAAATATACAGTCATAACAGCCATGAAAATCTTAAGGAGAGAGGCTACTTCTTTTGAGCCAACCACAGTTTCCAACAATCTGAATCACCCTTGGGGCTAAGATGTGCCTTGGCTCCTGTTTATTTCAGTCAGTGACACCTGCACAAATCAAGGGCACATGTTTGTCCGTTTTGTCGCTAAGAAAAGATGGCCTTGTGCAGCTCTCAGAACAGTGAGGGATTTTGATCGGCTAGAAAAGAGAGTTCTTTCTTCATGGAGAACATTACATTGGCGCAGTCTTGTTTTTTTTGTTTTGTGGGTTTTTTTTAAGAAGTGAAGACAAAAGTCAATGGAGAGATTAATAACTCTGCCTAAAAATAAAGAAACACTGTATAATATATTAATATATATATCTTTGGGAGTAAGTACAGCCATACAGTACTCAAGCATTCTCATTCTGTGCTTCTCTCATCTGTACCACTTACAAGACACTTTTGTAACATAAGAGGTAACCCTGGTGACATGTATTTTTTTTAAAGAATTCCCACAATAGTCTGCCTTACTCAGATCAACTTTTTAGTGACACAAGCAGCCTAAATTACTTTAATTGTAGCCATTGCATTTTCCTTGATACCTGCAGTGTTTGTGTGAAACGTTTAGAAGGAGAATAATATAAAGTTGAGAAAGAAGCAAGGCCTCTGTTGTGTTTTGGAAAGATTCTTAGTGGTGGACATAACTTTTGTGCACATATGAGATGCACATGGGGGCAAACTATCCCCCCCCCCATGCTTACCTCTGCCTCTACTGTAACACTAATAGGGTAAGCTCCTTTACACAGAAGATACAACAGGCTAAACTGGCCAAAGTTTATTTGTTGCATCTAAACACTTTTCAAGGTAAAGCAGGATTCCAAATACTGGGTTTAGTTTTCCTGTAATAAGCCAAGTTAGATTACATGGAGGAATTCCTGTATTTGAGAGGTCTAATTTAGGCCTCCAAAAGAAAGATGGTACCAGGAAGGTGATAGCAATGGCTCAACATCCAAGTGGCACATCAAATGAAGAGAACAAAAGCACGGACCTACCATCTAACACCAACATCATTCAGTTTGTTAATGGGAAAGATAATGGGCAAGGCACAACACTACAGGAAATTATCAAGGTATTCATGGTTCTGCATACATTAAAGTAACGCATATAAAGATACTTTGGAACTCATTGTTAATTACTTAAACAATATCTGCTCCTTCCCATTCATTCTTCATCCAGTACTAGTCTTTTTACACTGAATATGCTTTACCGTGCAATTGCAACACATTGTCTAATCTAGGTAATACAGCTCCAACAACATTTGGTTTCCAATACTTTTTATTAAAACTTATTTGTGATCAAAGATGTCAATCTAGCCTACCTATTCCAGGCACATATTTGTCACTAAATGAAGAGGGACAGTAGGAGAGAAAGATGCTTGAGTAGGCTATGTTGGAATGCATAGCTTCTTAGGATTATGCGAAACCTTCAAGACATTGGGGCCACTTGATTGTACTGGTTTTAGTTCTTGGCCGTAACTGTCCCATTCTCTATGATCTAAAGGAATTTTCCCCTTCAGCAGGCTCATAAGTAATTTGACTGATTTCTAAGTATGTTTGAGGAGGAAAACCTCACTAATGCTATAAATAATCATTGTTTTCAGTGCTATTGAACTGTAAATACTGCAGAGTAGACAATTAATATGTGAACACCTCATTTGGCATTGTTACTTTAACTTATATATTGCAAGGGATAGTTTTTGTTAAAATGTAAATGTTGCAACTCCCTGTTTGATCACTCACTAACTAGGTAAATGCTGTGGGCTATATAAGTTGTTGAAGCTAAGGAAGATCTAATGAGAGTTGAGAAACAAATACTGACTGTATGGCAATAAAGTAGTTATGGAATTAATCCACTTCTAACCCACCCAACTGAACACCACAGGTACCTTAGATAGTGTGTGTAGTTTCTATATCTGTTCTCAAACTTAGAGGAGCATATAGAATATTTGATGGAAAAAGATGTTACATCAAACTGAATACAATGGTGGTATTAGTTCATTAGCAGTAAGACAAACATTTCAATCACTATATACATTTGCCTACTCTCAGTATAATGTTCACAAAAGCATTGGTAAAATTCTGGCAACTTCTGAACTTTAATAAACTACAAGCACAGGATGGATTTCAGGAATTATTTCTTTATCCTGGGTCACTTGCACAGAGACCAGGTTCTGGAGAACTCTGCCAAGTACTATAAAAGATACATGAATTGATTTTGTACAGAATAGAAAGGTCTTTGAAGCTGTGGAAATAGAAGCATTGTTGAAAGTACAGAAAGATGGAGCAAAAGAATGAGATGTACTGCAAAATGCTGACAAAGTCAAGTTGAAGCATCAGATTGAGCAAGAATAATTTCCAGAATCTTATTAAAAAACTTTTCCCACCTTGCCTGAAGATATTCTGAAGCCAGAGCATCACTCTGCTAAGTGACTTTGTAGAAATGTTGATGTGAGGTTCAATATTTATTGTAACTAATTCCCAGATCACATTTGCTCAAGTTTACAAGTAAAAAGATGGGTTTTCTCATGGTCAATAGTATAAACTTAGTCTGGGATCTTAAAGTCAAGATGCAGGTTCTTTCTTGCTCATATACCATCACCAATAATAGATGTTATTTCTCTGCAACCCAGTTGTCTTCAGGTTAAGCATTAAAGGCAGAATTTGGCTCTTGCACTGGAATTTAGTTAACAGTTCAGAGATAGCTATAAGAAAGTGAGTTGGATTCAATCTTAGTTCTGCAGTGCTAACAGGAATAAGAGGTAAAAAAAACCCTTACTTTTGTCGTGAAAGGAAACAGATACGACTGAGTGCAAACAGGGATCAGATATATTGGTTAAAAAAGAATTTTGTTATGCAGTCACTTTTAAAAGTAGAACTGTGATTTAATGGAAAGAAAATAAATGAATAATAGCTACCTGACTTCACATTTTCAGATCACATTTTTCCTCCAGAAACCTCTTGAGATATTGTAGCAGCAATCACAGAATGAAACTTGAATAATCAGTTTCAATAATCAGGATTCAAGAATCAGATGACTATATAAAACAACTGGAATTATGTTTGAGACAAATGTAGAAGAGAAAAATACAATGGGTTAAAAAAAGGTAAAGCCGATTTAAGAATTCCTCTAACTGATCCAAGTATTGAAAGCTATTCCAAGCAGAAAGATGAAATGATGCTGTATGGACAGCCTCTAGAAGACTGATTGGAGAGAAAATGAAGATAACACCATGAAGAGGACCCTTTACACCTATATACTTGGTGAGATACTCTATAAAGCAGAAATATAGCAGTATTTAATTATGTTGTACAGTTTCAGTCAAAAGGCTATAACTTTTGAAAATGGTTTCCCACCTCTGCAGATCTGATCAGTCACCTCAGAAAACCTTACTTCCGGAATAATGATCATTTTCCACACATTTAGACACCATAAGCAGGCATTTTCCCAGCCTGCTTTAAAACACAAAGTAAATTCCAGATACAGTCTTGACCTGGGGGTTGGCTTTAGTCAACCAAAAAACAACAATAAACTGACAACATTTAAACTTCACTGCTCCTAGTCTTCTTTTTCCAGGAGTACTGTCCCCACCCCCTGGATTCACTCTCCCTGAGAGACACTCCTATCTCCCTTACATCTAGGAGAGGCAACAAAGCAGCTGCACAAATGAGTCTGCAAAACCCACTTAATCCTTTCTCAGCAGGATCTCCACCTGCTTGCAGGATGGGGTGTTTCAAGAAAACATGGTCACAGATATAGGAACATATTTGCCAAAAGATACCTACTGCTTGCACACAAAACCAAGCAGCAAATCCATACTAATTGAACCACCAGAGTGTGGCACTGGACAGTGTACCTTTAGTGCGGTTTAGCTTCCCAGGAAGGAAGTCTGGAGCAGGGGTGCCACAGAAGCCCATTTTCTGTCATGCAGAGTCAGTTGGGAACCGTGTTCTGCAGAAAAGGGCCTGGAGATTACAGTGGATGAGAAGCTGGATATGAATCAACAGTGTGCCCTTGTTGCCAAGAAGGCTAATGGCATATTGGGCCGCAATAGTAGGAGCATTGCCAGCCGATCGAGGGAAGTGATTATTCCCCTCTATTTGGCACTGGTGAGTACTGCATCTGGAGTACTGCATCCAGTTTTGGGCCCCCCACTACAGAAAGGATGTGGACAAATTGGAGAGAGTTCAGCGGAGAGCAATGAAAATGATTAGGGGTCTGGAGCACATGACTTATGAGGAGAGGCTGAGGAAACTGCACTTATTTAGTCTGCAGAAGAGAAGAGTGAGGGGGGATTTGATAGCAGCCTTCAACTACCTGAAGGGGGGTTCCAAAGAGGATGAAGCTCGGTTGTTCACAGTGGTCGCAGATGACAGAACAAGAAGCAATGATCTCAAATTGCAGTGTGGGAGGTCTAGGTTGGATATTAGGAAAAAGTATTTCACTAGGAGGCTTGTGAAGCACTGGAATGAGTTACCAAGGGGGTGGTGGAATCTCCATCCTTAGAGGTTTTTAAGGCCCGGCTTCAGAAAACCTTGGCTGCGATGATTTAGTTGGGGTGGAAAGTGGATGGTTAAGTGGTGTAGGGTGGAAAGTTTGGGTTTTCTGGAACATTGGTCTGCCTTCTGTGGGGAGAGGGGACTGTATAATTTGGATGGCCTCCACCTCAGTAGAAGGAACAATCTTCTTACGGGCAAGCTGGCTAGAGTAGTCAGGAGGGCATTAAACTAATAACAAAAGGGGAGACCAAAAGAGAGAAGATATGAGCACTCAGCACACAGTTGAGATGTTGAGAACCAAATTAATGAAGGCACCAAAGAACATGAAGAGAAGAAATTATTTAATTGCCTATAACAATTCCAGCAGCCAGGGTAGGAATTGCACATTTCTGAGCATAAATTTGTTCTAACTGGTATTACTGAAACTTGGAGGGATGAATCCCATGATTGGAATGTTAAAATCAATGCTTATAAACTATTTAGGAAGGAACCTGTGGGCAAAACGGGGGGGAAGGAGTGGCATTTTATGTAAAAAATCACTGATAGCTTGGAAGAAAATGAGCTTGAATGCTTATGACACAATGTGCTGACAAATAAAGTGCAAGATGTAGTATTAGTTGGTGTCTGCTACAGACCACCAAATCACACTAGGGAACAGGATGATTGGCTTCTGTCGCGGGGAGGTACATCCTGTCATGTAGGGTTAGATGGAAGGGCAGACGTGATTCTGCAGCTGGTTAGGTCATATGCCGATGACCCTTACAGTAACAGAGGGTAGTATTACTTATTGACTAGAGTCAGTAAGCTGCCCTTCCTGTCAGGGCAGCATGGCCTAATGGCCAGAGTCAAGGAGTGGCCCTTCCCAACAGGGCAGCGTGGTCCAATGGCCAGAGTCAGTGAAGTAGCCCACCTCTGTGAGATTGCGAGGCCGGTTGGCCCGTTGGGGGAGTGGGACACCACTCAGGGGTGTGTGGAGCCCTGGGTAAGGAGACTCGGGCCCTCCCTGCTCCTCCGAGCTCCAGCCCAGGGCCCTGGCAGTGGTGGGGTGCTCACCACCGAGTCAGCGGGTATCCTCCTGAAACATGCTGACCAGTCCCCCGGTTCACTCACCAGTGAAGAGTTGTAGTCCCCTGGGCTGCTTCTTACCCTTTCCCCCTCAACAAAACTCCGTGGGTTGCCTGGGTCTCTGGGGTCCTCAAATGGCCAGGCTCCCACTAGTGCCACCCTTTCTCTGGGCTCGTCAGGCAGCCTGAAGTCTCCAGTCAGGAACTCTGTGAGCCGTAGTCCCGTAGTTGGGGTTTGTAGCAACTCCCTGCAGGGAGCTTGCAGCCTACATCCTTCCCCATCAGCAGTCTTCCCAGATTGAGCTGGGCTGCTACCTTTTATATGCTGCCTCCAGGCTGGGCATGCCAAGCAGGGTCAGAGGGGTGGGGCTTCCTCAGCCTGCAAACCAGAGTTAATCCTTTCAGGGCTGGTGCAGGGTAGGTACGCCCCATCACACACCCTACCCATCAAGACATGAGCTGGCCGGGGTCCGTTCCTGTTGTCCTCCCGTCCAGCCTGGGAGAAAAAGTCTGCATTAGCATGGGCCCTACCTGGGCGGTGTAACACGCTGACTTCATAGGGTTGGAGGGCGAGGTACTGTCTCATAATCCATGCATTCGAATCCTTCATGATCCATCGTAGGGGTGCATGGTCTATAATAAGATGAAAGGGGCTCGCTCCCCAGTAGGTAATACTGTAGAGACTCTATCGTCCATTTTACCGCTAACGCTTTCTTTTAGATGGTGGAGTACTTGACTTCTCGGGAAAATAGCTTCCAGCTTAGGTACAGCACCGGGTGTTCCTCCACCTCTCGTCCTGCAATAGCATGGCCCCTAGCCCCATTTCTGAGGCATCCGTTTGTAAAATAAAGGGTTTTAAGAAGTCTGGGTGGAACAGGATGGGTTCCTGGGTGAGTTGCTCTTTCAAGGTCCAAAAGGTCCTTTCACAGTCCTCCGACCACCAGACGTTCCCTGGCCAGGAATTCTTTGTTAGGTTGGAGATGGGCAGCTATCATGGCAAAGTCTGGCACAAACCATCTGTAGTATCCGGCCAAGCCCAGGAACTGTCTTACCTTCCTTTTCATTGTAGGGGCGGGATAGTCCCTCAGGGCCTGTACCTTGTCCACCCGGGGATTGAGTTGGCCCACCCCTACCATGCATCCCAAGTAGGTCATTTCTTTCTGCCGAGGTGACACTTGGTGGGGTTTGCTGAGAGTCCTGCTTCCTTCAGGGACTGTAGGACCCTGGTGAGATGTTGTAGATGTTCCTCCCAACTTGTGCTGTAGACCACAATATTGTCAATATAAGCTGCCACATACTGCCAGTGTGGCTGCAACAGTTGGTCCATCAATTGCTGGAATGTAGCTGCGGCCCCACGTAACCTGAAGGGCATGGTATTGAAATGGTATAGACCGAATGGTATAGGGAAGGCTGTCTTCTCCCAGGAAGTCAGGATTAGGGGTATTTGCCAGATTTGGTCAAATCTAGTGTTGATAGAAACTTAGCACTACCCACCCATTCCAGCAGTTCATCCACCCACAGCATCGGGTAGGCATCAAAGTGGGAAATGGCATTGACCCCCCCCTAAAGTTTATATAGAACCTCACAGTCCCATCAGGCTTTGGGACCAGGACAATGGGGCTTCTCCATTTATTCTGGGATACTTCCACTACTCCCAGGGCTAGCATCGCCTCAAGTTCTTTCTGGACCACTTCCCACATTTTCCTGGGAAGTGGGCGATGTTGGTTGCGGACCTTTCTGTGTCTATGTGGTGGCTGGTAATAGTCATCCCTCCTGGATGAGAATATAAAACAAAGGGGAAGTCTTGGACCAGCCGCTGTAGGCTTGCTTGTTGCTCTGGGCTCAAGTCCTGCCCCAATGTGATTGGTGTGGTATTGGGGGCTCCACTGGCTACTGGTCCCAATTCAGGTTCTGGGGGGTAGGAGGCAATCAGTAGATCTTCCCGGGCCTTCCAAGCCTTCAGGAGGTTCACATGGTAGATTCGTAGGTCTTTTCATCACCCGGGGAGTCTGACCTCATAATCCACCTGTCCCACCCATCGAACAATCTCAAATGGCCCCTGTCATTTGGCGAGTACTTTAGATTCTGATAATGGCAACAGGAGCAAGCCCCTGTCCTCAGTCTTAAAGGTCGGCATCTTGGCCCCCCGATTATATTGGAGTTCCTGGGTTTGCTGGGCCTGGAGTAGGTTCTCCCAAGCGACTTCCCCAAGCTTCCGGAGACATTCCCTCAGTTGCAGGATGTATGGGACTGACCCTGTGACCCTCGACTCTTGTTCCTCCCAGGGCTCTTGGAGCAGGTCTAGGATCACCCTCGGCTGCTTTCGCACAAAGGAGCTCAAACGGGGAGAATCCTGTTGAGGCCTGGGGGACTTTGCACACTACGGACAGTAGTGCGGAGAGCAGCTTGTCCCAATGTTGTGGGTCATCATCCACAAACTTCCTAAGCATGGTTTTTAGGGTTCTGTTAAATCTTTCTAGTAGGCCATCGGTCTGTGGGTGGTATACCGATGTCTTGAGAGCGTGGATATTTAATAGATGACATAACTTGGCCATCAGTTAGGAGGAGATATTCGTCCCTGGTCTGTCAATATTTCTCTGGGTATCCCAACCCTGGCAAAAAAATTAAGAAGCTCTGCGGCTACGACAGGGGCTGTGGTGGCCCATAGCAGGACGGCCTCCGGGTAGCGGGTCACATAGTCAACTACCACTGGAATATATTGACACCCGGACACGCTCTTCTCCAAGAGTCCTGCTAGATGTAGGCCGATCCATTTGAAGGGTACCCCCATGACTTGGAGTGGGATCAGAGGCGCCCGCTTTACTCGCTTTGAGCCGGTGAGTTGGCATTCCGGACACAAAGCACAGTAGTCCCGCAACTCCTGGTGTATGCCAGGCCAGAAGAACCTCAGTGCTACACATTGCAGGGTCTTCTCTCACACCATGTGGCCACCCCAGGGCACCGTGTGAGCCAACCGTAACAGCTCCCGATGGAACCTCTTGGTCTGCGGCACTTGCGTCACCCGGTAGAGGCGATCATTGTAGACCTCAAAGCGTGGTCCCTGTGGTCGTCTTGGGCCGACGTCCACCTGGCCTCTGGCATCCTGAACTTGTTCCCAGGCTCGGCTCAAGGTGGGGTCTTCCCTCTGTTCCTGTAGGAAATCTCCATCTAGTATCAGCCACTCTTGGCTGACTTGCTCTGTCCTTGCAGGCTTCATAGGGCACAGCATGGGGTTTCTAATCTGGCTGTAGGGACCCTCCTCTGGGTCATCCTGCCGTCCTTGGCTCAGGAACTCCTTCCTTATAAATCCTGGCCTCTCCTGTTCTGAGGTTCGGTCCCCTCATTCTCGCAGGAGTTCCCTGAACCAGGGCCAATCACATCCTAAGACTACCGCATATGCCAATGTTGAGGCTAGGCCCACCCAGCACTCTTCCTCATGTTGGCCTATCTCCAGGCATACCTTGGTGGTGGGGTAGGGCTGCACCTCTCCATGGATGCCCTGCATATATATAGGTATCACTTCAGGGTCTGGGGCGTCCACCAGGCTGGCCTGGACTAGCGTCTGGCTGAAGCTGGAGTCAATGAGAGCAGTCATTGGGGTACTGTCTACCCGCCCGGGCACAAGGAGTTTGGTTGGGCCCTTTTTCCGAGCCCGGCGGTCTGCTGTCCACACCTGGCCATAGCCACAGTCCATGAACGGGCAATCCCGCCAAAAGTGCCCCTCTTATCCACACTCATAGCAGCACTCTTTGGGTACTTCAGCCCATGGGTCATGTCCTGGAACCCCCGATGCGCCAGGGGGAGTTCCATCACCTTGCAGGGTTAAGCGTGCCACCTGACTCCTACCGGTGTTCCGTGGGGGTCCTGCTACACTGGGTTTACTCTGAGGTCTCCCCATCTCCGGCCTCAGTTGTCAGGGCTCTGGGTTCTGGCTTCCTCCAACTGGTCCTTCTGGTTTGGGGGATTGTCATTCAGGTCCTTCGGCAGAGAGGCAATCCTCCATCGAAGAAACAGCTTCATTGAGGGTTGCCGGGTGGTGGCGTTGCACCCATTCCTTGCCCCAGCTGGGAGGATCTGTGTAAATTGTCCCAAAGCTGTGGCCTCTGCCACCTGGGGTCCAGTTAAATTCTCTGGATTCAGTCACTTCCAGCAGTAGTCCCGCACGTGTTGGGCTATCACTCGTCGTCGAGCTCCCAGCTCTTTGCAAAGTTGCTGTCAATAGGTCTCCAGGCTAATGCTGGTATGGTCTAACATGGCGGCTTTCACCAGGGAGTAGTCCAAGGCCTCACACGGAGCCACATTGCAGTAGGCGGTTTGTGCTTGGCCGGTCAAATAAGGGTCCGGTAGTGTGGCCCAGTGTTCTGGAGGCCAACGGGCAGCCATAGCGACCCTTTCAAAAGTGACGAGGAACACCTCGGGGTTCTCAATGGGCCCCATCTTAGTGAGGCACAATGGTAGTCCTGCTGGGGGGTCCCCCGGCCCTGCCCCTGCATGGACAGGCCTTGCCAGTCCTGATGGTTGCAACAGGGTCGCCACCTGCTAAATTACGCATTCCTGCTGGGTCTGGTGCTGGGCAACTCTCCGAGCAGCTGCTGTTGTTGCGCTTGATGCTGGGTTATCTGCAGCTGATGTTGATTAGCGAGCTGCTACATCAGCTAAGGCTGCTGTTGTTGCTGCTGTGCCATCTGCTGCTGCTGGCTTTCCAACATCCACGTAAGGAGCTTCTTGGCATCCATGTTGGGTTGTTGCAGGCATCCCACCATCTAATTCCCCTTGTCTGGACCTCTCAGCAAGTCCCGATCGATGCCTGCATTCTCCACCAAGTTGTCGCGGGGTGTGACGGGTAACATAGGGTTAGATAGAAGGGCAGAGGTGATTCTGCAGCCAGTCAGGTCCTACGCCGATAACCCTTCCTATAACAGGGGGTAGTATTACTTAGTGCCTAGAGTCAATAAGAGGCCCTTACTATCAGGGCAGGGTGGCCCAATGGCCAGAGTCAGTGAGCGGCCTTTCCCATCAGGGCAGCATGGCCCAATGGCCAGAGACAGTGAATGGCTCCTCCCGTCAGGGCAGCATGGCCCAATGGCCAGAATCAGTGAAGTAGCCCACCTCTGTGAGATTGCGCGGCCAGTTGGCCTGTTGGGGGAGTGGGGCATCACTCAGGTGGGTGTGGCGCCCTGGGTAAGGGGACTCAGGCCCTCCCTGCTCCTCTGAGCTCCAGCCCAAGGCCCTGGTGGTCGGGGGAGTGCTCACCACCGAGTCAGTGGGGATCCTCCCAAAACACGCTGACCAGTCCCCCGGTTCACTCACCAGTGAAGAGTTCGAGTCCCCTTTCCCCCTCATGGAAACTCCTCGGGTTGCCTGGGTCTCTGGGGTCCTCAAATGGCCAGGCTCCCACCGGTGCCATCCTTTCTCTGGGTTCATCAGGCAGCTTGAAGTTTCCAGTCAGGAACCCTGTGAGCTGTAGTCCCATAGTCAGGGTTTGTAGGAACTCCCTGCAGGGAGCTTGCAGCCTACATCCTTCCCCATCAGCAGTCTTCCCAGACTGAGCTGGGCTGCTACCTTTTATATGCTGCCTCTAGGCTGAGCATGCCTAGCAGGGTCAGAGGGGCAGGGCTTCCTCAGCCTGCAAAGCAGAGTTAACCCTTTCGGGGCTGGTGCGGGGTAGGTATGCCCTGTCACAGCTTCTTACACACCTATCTATAATGTATAAGAGAAAAAAAGCTGCTTGATCACGTAGGGGTCTTCAACTGGAGAAACATATGCTGGAGTTCTCATGCTGCCAGTATTAAATCATATTTGGAACTCAAAAATTGTTGCATCTAACACAAGGGAATTCGATATTAGAACTTTTCTTGAGAGATAAAGAGGAACTGAACACAGAACAAAAAATTAATGATAACTTAGTTACAAGTGATTATGACTTGCTTACGTTTATAATGTGCAAACAGAATAATGTCCAGGCCAGTGATATCCATATTTTTGGTGCTTTAAATGGGCAAATTTCATAAAACTGAAAACAACTATGAATCAAATTAGCTGGGAGGAAGAATCTGATCAGAAAAATGTAATGATAATTGGGAATTATTTAAAGAACACTTCACTAGATGCCCCAAAAAACACAATCCTATAATCGAGGAAGGAGGCTGTATTGGTTAAAAAAACAATCTTATTTAGAGGGGAAGTGAAAGCAGCTGTAAAAAATAAAAAATAACGATATATAACAAATGGAAGAAAGGGAAAGTTTATAGTAATGAATATAAATCAGAAGCTAGGAATTGTAGAAAATTGATGCAGGATGCAAAGCGACAAAAACGTCTATGACCAGCTGAGTTAAGGACAATAAAAAGGAGTTTTTAAAGTATACTAGGGAGAAAAAGGCATCCTAACAAAGGTACTGGTCCATTACTAGATGTAAACGGTAGAATTATCAATAACAATGCAGAAAAGGCAAAAGTATTCAATAAATATTTCTGTTCTGTATTTGGGGGAAAAAAACCATGTAGTCATATCATATGATAACACTCTTTTCACTCCACTAGTATCTCATGAGGATGTTAAACAGCAACTACTAAAATTAGACATTTATAAGACAGCAGTTCTGGATAGTCTAGCATCCAAGATTTTTAAAAGAACTTGCTGAGGAGCTTGCTGTACCTTACCTATGGATTTTCCAATAAGTCTTAGGACATTAAGGTCATTCTGTAAGTAAGCTCATGTTGTGCCAATATTTTAAAAGGGTAAACAGGATGACCATGATAATGACAAGCATGTTAGCCTGACATAGATTCTGGGCAAGATAATGGAATAGCTGATACGGGACTTGATTAATAATGAATTAAAGGAGGGTAATATAATTATTCCCAATTAACATAAGTTTATGGAAAATAGATTCTGTCAAACTAACCTGATTTTTTAATGAGATTATAAATTTGGTTGATAAAGGTAATAGTGTTGGTGTAATATACTTGGACTTCTGTGAGGCATTTGACTTGGTACTGCATGACATTTTGATTAAAAACTAGAAAGATATAAAATTAACATGGCACACAAACTGGTTAACTGATAGGTCTGAAAATGTAATTGTAAACAGGGAATCAAATGGATATATTTTGTTTGGTTTCCTGGAGGAATTGTTTCTTGCCTCTACTCTGTTAAACAAAATCACTTATAAAGTTTGCAGATGACACAAAAACTGGGGGAGTGGTAAATAACACAGAGGACAGGTTACTGATATCTGGATCGCTTGGTAAGATGGGTTCAAGCAAACAATATGTGTTTTATGTGGCTAAATGTAAATGTATACATATAGGAACAAAGAATACCATACTTACCGGATGGGGATTATCCTGGGAAGCAGTGACTCTGAAAAAAGATTTTGGGGTTGTGGTGGATAATCAGCTGAACATGAGCTCCCACTGTGTCACTATGGTCCAAAGGGCTAATGCAATCCTTGGATGCATGAACAGGGGAATCTCAAGTAGCAGTATCGAGATTATTTTACCTCTGTATTTGGCACTGGTGTGACTGCTGTTGGAATCTGGTGTCCACAATTCAAGAAGGATGTAGATAAAGTTGGAGAGGGTTCAGAGCATAGCCACAAGAAAACATACCTTATAGTGATAGACTGTTTATGAGACATGGGGCATGACACACTTTTAACCTAATACTGGATACTCTTTTCTCTGCTGCTATTACAAATTGTATTTTTGTAGTTTTATTTACCAAGACATCTAAACTGCAGATTCCTTTAGATTCACAGATTCATATATTCCAGGGCCAGAAGGGACCATTGTAATAATCTAGTTTGAACTCCTGTATAACACAGGCCAGGAATCTTCCCCAAAATAGTTCCTACATCATGTCTTTTAGGGGATAAAATCCGATCTTGATTTTAAAATGGTCAGTGATGGAGAATCCACTATGACCCTTGGTAAGTTGTTCCAATGTTATATTGTTAAAATTGCCCTAATTTCTGGTCAGAATTTCTCTACACTCTTTGAAGGGTCAGGGATCAAGATAATTGAGAAAGAGTTTGAGGACATCTTCCAGGGGATAGGGAAGTTCCCAGCAGAGTTCAGAATAAAGCTGAAAGAGCCCTGATGTGAACTTTCCTTGGGGACTTGAATGTAGGTCTCCCACAGCCCATTTGAGTGCTTTAGCCACCGAGATGCACTTTCTCTGTCACAATGAATATTTATACAAAGTGGAATAGCTCCAACGGGGAGACTGAATGAGTGAAACACACTTTATTGCCTGGTTTGGGCGCTGAGATTTGGGAGACCCAGGTTCATGTGCCTACTCTGCCTGATTTAAATCAGGGACTTGAACTTGGGCCTGCTGTCTTACAGGGAAGTGCCCTACCAACTGGTAATTCTGGCATGGGTGAGGCTCTCTCAAAATCCCATCCTGGACTTGAGGAAACCTCTCTCAATAAAGGTTTTGTCAAAACAGATCCCTTTCTGCAAGAAGTTTCTATTTCAATAAATTGGCCTTTTCCTCTCAAATAACATTTCATCAAAAATTTCCCGGCCACTTGTATTCCTATGTTCACTGCATGCCTAAGATGGATACACATGCTTTGAAGATTAATTTTCTTGGTGCTTGCAAAAGCCTCTAGCTCTGTGCTTTTGGGTTTAAGAACATACCCACACCTCAGCTTGGGCATACAGTATGAGTTTTTTTGCTATATCTTCGGTGTTACTTGGTGTAGTGAATTCTGGAAACAGCACTCTGATTGTGCACACATTTCTGGGTGCACTTACTGGTACTTTACCTGCACATGCCTAGTTTGACTGGAAATCTGCTCCTTTCTCCAAAGCAGAAGGTCCTCCCAGGATTATGTATACTTAAGCCATCATATTTAGACTTTGGGGATAAGTTTAAGCATCTAAATTCATATTTGGTCATCTACATAAGTGATCTGATTTTCTGACACGCTGAAAATGCTGAAACCCTGCAGTTTCCATTGAAGCCTACACCTCTGAAAAGAAATCAGGCTACTTTTTCAGTTACCTAACTTTATGCACCTAAGTAAGCCAAAAATGTTCACAGCTGCCAGGAAGTCTTTGATCTGCAATTTTATTGTACCAGCTATATTCTAAAGGCCTTGTGTGCTATATTTCAGATCATCAAGCTCTCCCTCCTGTAATTTGGGCTCAGATGCATATGTTGGTCTCTGAAGGGCCATCTCTGCATTGGAACATTCATTTTCTGCAGATAACGGTACAATACATGCAACCACCAACAAAACCATATCCATTCACAACTTGTTTTCTGTCATTGCTACATTTATTAGGATTGCACATGAACAGCTAGTGCTTACTTCCTGATGCACAGGTGAATACTTGGTTTCTCCAAAGGTAGAAGATTCAGATGTTTACAACATAAGAGAAATATTGCTGGGGCTTTAGGTTTGCTTGGATTCAGATCCTGTCATGCTGTAGAAGCTGTCTACTTGCAATAATTGATGGTTTGGGTTTTAAAAAAAACTTGTTCACAGTCTGCACTTAGAAGATATTCAAAAATAATTGGTTGTGAGAGAAAGTTTAGGTTAAAGGCAATACCCAAAATGAGTGCATCCTGTAATTCTCCCAAGGATTGTTTTGGTAATGTTATACCTCTTGATATGGCTGTGTGCATCAGAATTGTGTTGTGTAGCAAACTGTTTATGAGCAACACTTATCAAAGGACATTATCAGAAGATTAGTCAGATAGGTAACAGTACAACTGCTGTTTTGACTAAAACATTCTATTTTAGAGGTTCTCATTTATGAAACAGAAACTTTGCTTCAGGCTTTATGAAAGCAGGTACAGTAGGTGGGGATTACAGAGAGGAAGGTATGGTGCTGTGGTTAAAGGTTATGCAGTGAGCTACAATTACACAGTTCTTTTCAGTGTTTCCGAAATTAACTTAGTTCAGGAGAGAAAAAGTTCTCAGTAATTGGTGTTGCTGAGAGGTGGGGTGGGAGGAAACACTCTTTCAAATGAAACTTCTGCCAAAAGGGAAAACATGCAATTTTAGTAAAGGTATAAGAAGTGAAGTTTCTGCTGTAGAGACTTCAACTAGAAACAGTCAGTAGGTAAGGGGTTGGTGGGAGAGAATGAGATATATGAAATTTAACATGCTTCACAGGCACATGCTGTGACAGTAGGATTCTCACCTCCTAAAGCCGGTGAAATCAAACGTGTTGAAGATTCAAGCATTTTTCTCCTGGCTGTGGGTGGCCTAGTCCCTCAGTCCAGCTGCCTTTTTGTATTAGAAAGAGAGCTGAAATCATCTTCACTTATACAAGATTTATTTTACTGTGGAGTTTTTATCCACTACATATAATTTGGTGAATTTCATTTTGATATTCTCCCCCCTTTCTCTGAGAAGAACATTGTGTCCCATTGCAACCTTGTTTGCACACTGCACATATTCTCTTTCAAATCAAGGGGGTTAGACTAGCTTTCCAACATATTGTTTTCCCTTTTTTTTAAAAAAAGGACTCTTAAGCTTCAGCTTGTTTTTGGTGCTCATCTGAAGGGCAGCTTTTCAGAGAAATGTATAGAAGAACTACATGACAATCCAAATATCACTTTGATTTGCTTAATTTAAAATGAGATTTGTTGTGGTGTTTTCCATATATTTAAAATCAGGTTTTTACTAGTAATGGGCAATCATCACAGGTTTTAGATGTTTGGTTTGATAAAATACGAATACTCAGGTGATTTATCAAAGCCTGCCTAACTTCACATACTGTCTGTCATTCTCTCCATATAACTGCTTATAACATCTAGGCTGCTGAGGAGGAGCCATTATGCATCATGCCAAAGATCCTCAACACTGACATTTCTTTCAAGGGCCGGGCAGGACGGTCCCGCGGGCTGGTTGTGGCCCGCGGGCTGTAGTTTGCCCACCTCTGATATAGGATAATGCTGTCATCCTTATTCGAGCATAACTTCCACTGAAGCCACTGAACAACATTTAATGCAAAACTCCCATTGACATCAATAGGAAGATTTTCCTGAGTAGGCTCTGCAGGATCAGGATCAAAGTTAACATCTGGTAATTGCATGAGCCCAGATTTTCAAAAGTGGCTAGTAATTCTGATGGCTCAATTTTTGGGTGCCTAACGTAAGACACCCGAAGAGGCTTGATTTTCAGAAAGTGCTGTCTACACACCCTCAGAAAACCATATTCCTTGAAGGTGTCTCAGGTTGGGCAACCAAAATCATGAGTTACTTCTGAAAATCTTGGCCTCCATGTTTGAACTCTTATGTTTATTTTAGGTTTGTAATGTCTTACAGATGTGCCAGCCCCATGCTACCTGCTTTCACTTAGAATAGAAACATGACACAAGTGCTGGGTAGAAAAAGTTTACTTTGCTCATCTCCCTGCTTCTTCACTAGATTATTGAATTTCCATTTTGACTCTCCAGAAAAAGCAACCATTTGAAATGTAGATGTTATGGTGTGCCCACAGAAATACACAGACACCCATGGCATGCACTAAAAGCCTGCGTTTGCATGTGCAAGTATGTAAATTACAAGGCCCTTCATTTTCAGTTTTTATTTTGTTTAAAATCTCCTGGGAATTTATTGGTGTTTATTACCTAATTTTTCAAAAGGGTCAAAATTGGTGCAAAAATTAAATTCACAGTTGTAGTAAGATGAGTCCTTGAAACAAACCCTTGGTATCAGAGGCCCGGTATGAGGCCTGAGGCCTGAACTGAAGTAATGATCAAGACTTTGCTAACATAAAGCAGTTAAGCTGTGAGCCAGAGGCAGGCCCTGCTCACAGAAGTTGGCAAGAAGAAGGCTGCTAAAAGCACATATATACATATAAGCACTAATAGGATGAACGTGTGCCAGGATGGCACCAGAACATCCCGGTACGAACACATTCCACAGAGATAACAAAGAACATACTGACCCATCCTAAAGACAGGGTCAAAAGGACAATATGATGGATAGACTTGTTTGTTCAAACCAACCTGTCAGGGGAGAGGCAGCACCCTAATGCATCGAGGGGTTGTACCTCAATGCGTCAGGAGTGATGTGTAACTTGTTTGTACCTGTGTATAAGAATGCATCCCTGAGTAGATGTCTTTATCTGGCCTAGGGGGCAGTGGAGTGTCCTGCCACTGACTGAGCCGGTTCATTGTCAGGGGGCACATATTCGTAGTATGTCCTGTAGAGCCTGCTGGAAACTATTATTGTGCTTTGTTTGACAATAAACCTGTCTGGGTGCCTTCGTACCTTATCGGCGTCTGTGGTCATTGGGGGTTCTCTCAGTGTCTGCTGTATCAGCTATCTGTGCAGAGCCGGGGCAGCATACAGAGGGAACACATGCATGCAGCTGACTGTTATCATCATCGAACAAGAGCAGAGTACCACACCTGAGACGTCTGACGACAATAGTTTTCTGTGTAAATGCCATGGTTAATAGTGGGAGATGGGAAGACAAGGAAAAAAATAACAAATGGAGAAAAGTAAGACTATTAAAAGCAAAAGCAGTTTAATGCTGTGGCTTATTTCATGAACTGTACATTAAAAGAACATATACACACACGTGTGTGTGTGTGTGTATCTTCCATTATATTGCCTTACTTTAATGGATAGGCTCGTATTTACACTTAGAATAATTTATTATTAACATAAACATATCCACCTAATGATATGTACTGGATTTGCTTAACATAATCACTATTTTCATGGACTTTAGTGGTCCAAAATTCAGATGAAAATTCTGTAAAAACCAAATAATAGCCGGCAAGTTAAATAAGTATGGGCTGGATGAATGGACTATAAGGTGGATAGAAAGCTGGCTAGATCGTCGGGCTCAATGGGTAGTGATCAATGGCTCCATGTCTAGTTGGCAGCCAGTATCAAGCGGAGTACCCCAAGGGTTAGTCCCAGGGCTGGTTTTGTTCAATATCTTCATTAATGATCTGGAGGATGGCGTGGACTGCACCCTCAGCAAGTTTGCAGATGACACTAAACTGGGACGAGTGGTAGATACGCTGGAGGGTAGGGATAGGATACAGAGGGACCTAGACAAATTAGAGAATTGGGCCAAAAGAAATCTGATGAGGTTCAACAAGGACAAATGCAGAGTCCTTTACTTACGATGGAAGAATCCCATGCACCGCTACAGGCTGGGGACCGACTGGCTAAGCAGCAGTTCTGCAGAAAAGGACCTAGGGGTTACAGTGGATGAGAAGCTGGATATGAGTCAACAGTGTGCCTTTGTTGCCAAGAAGGCTAACAGCATTTTGGGCTGTATAAGTAGGGACATTGCCAGCAGATTGAGGGACGTGATCATTCCCCTATATTTCGCATTGGTGAGGCCTCATCTGGACTACTGTGTCCAGTTTTACGCCCCACACTACAAGAAGGATGTGGACAAATTGGAAAGAGTCCAGCGGAGGGCAACAAAAATTATTAGGGGTCTGGAGCACATGATTTATGAGGAGAGGCTGAGGGAACTGGGATTATTTAGTCTGCAGAACAGAAAAATGAGGGGGGATTTGATAGCTGCTTTCAACTACCTGAAAGGCGGTTCCAAAGATGATGGATCTAGACTGTTCTCAGTGGTAGCAGATGACAGAACAAGGAGTAATGCTCTCAAGTTGCAGTTGGGGGAGGTCTAGGTTGGATATTAGGAAAAACTTTTTCACTAGGAGGGTGGTGAAGCACTGGAATGGGTTATCTAGGGACGTGGTGGAATCTCCTTCCTTAGAGGTTTTTTAAGGTCAGGCTTGACAAAGCCCTGGCTGGGATGATTTAGTTGGGGATTGGTCCTGCTTTGAGCAGGGGGTTGGACTAGATGACATCCTGAGGTCCCTTCCAACCCTGATATTCTATGAGTCTATGATTCCATGACCCCAACTAGCATTCCTTCCAGCTTTCTCCAGAACTCCTGCTACTTGTGTTGAAGTCTTCAATAGAATCATAGAAGATTACATTTGGAAGAGACATCAGTTGGACCCTTCTTGTTACCCTTCACATCCCTTAGCTAATCTTCAGCTAATCTTGCTAAAATCTTGGTGTGATTTTCTTTCCTTTTCACCTTCTTCCTATTAACAACTCTCTTTTCAGCTAGCCTCCCCATCTTTTCCTTTCTCTCCTTCATCACCTTCAGCCTCTCCTGTCTTTTGCCCACTGTTCATGCTCTACAGTCCCGATGTTCTGTATTTTCATTCTAATCTAGTATCCTGCTACAATCCTTTCAGTCGCACATTGCAGCTGCCAGCCAAGACCTTAATTCAGCCGGGTGCTTAAGTATAAGCCCACTGAAGCTGCTTCATCCAGCACTGCTGGGATGCTCTGCCATTATCAAAGGGAGGAAAGAGCTGAGGGCTGTGTGAGCAAATTGCAATGAATAATTTATTCAACCAATGTTGCCTCTTTTTCTGTTCTTGAATTGGCTATGAACAAACTGGAAATCTGTAGAATTGATTCATTATTCTGTATTATTTGGAAAGTTCTACTGCAAATACTTTTTGGTCTCCAGTTTGCTCATAAGCAGTTAATTGCAGACATTCAAAGTCTGTGTTGTATTGGTTAGTAACACTAGTGGGTCACTGTGACATTCTATACCTTGGGGGAGTATGCTGTAACCCCCATAATCCTCATTTTCATATAATCGTGATCTTACATATAAAGCATGCCTTGTACGGTATCAGGGGAAAGGTTATGATCTCCTGAAAGTCATTTCTCTATCCATATACACCTCTACCCC
>NW_020664476.1:63346-64249 GCF_002925995.2 Terrapene triunguis | reverse complement strand
GCTTATGCTCTAATAAATTTGTTAGTCTCTAAGGTGCCACAAGTACTCCTGTTCTTTTTAAGTTTGTAAGGGCATTGAAAGTGTTAAGATCAGCTTAGAACGTGTTTTGCTTTTTATTTCATTTGACTAAATCTGACTTGTTATGCTTTGACTTATAATCACTTAAAATATATCTTTATAGTTAATAAATTTGTTTATTCTACCTGAAGCAGTGCGTTTGGTTTGAAGCGTGTCAGACACTTTCTTTGGGATAACAAGCCTGGTACATATAAATTTCTTTGTTAAACTGATGAACTCATATAAGCTTGCAGCGTCCACTGGGCATAACTGGACATTGCAAGACAGAGGTTCCTAGGGTTCTGTCTGGGACCGGAGATATTGGCTAGTGTCATTTGGTTGCAAATAGCTGGGAGCAGCTTACATGCCAGAGACTGTGCGTGAACAGCCCAGGAGTGGGGGTTCTCACAGAAGAGCAGGGTAAGGCTGGCTCCCAGAGTCCAGGATTGGAGTGATCTAGCAGATCACTGGTCCAGATAACACCAGAATCATAGAATCATAGAATCATAGAATATCAGGGTTGGAAGGGACCTCAGGAGGTCATCTAGTCCAACCCCCTGCTCAAAGCAGGACCAATTCGCAACTAAATCATCCCAGCCAGGGCTTTGTCAAGCCGGGCCTTAAAAACCTCCAAGGAAGGAGACTCCACCACCTCCCTAGGTAACGCATTCCAGTGCTTCACCACCCTCCTAGTGAAATAGTGTTTCCTAATATCCAACTTAGACCTCCCCCACTGCAACTTGAGACCATTGCTCCTTGTTCTGTCATCTGCCACCATTGAGAACAGCCGAGTTCCATCCTCTTTGGAACCCCCCTTCAGGTAGTTGAAGGCTGCTATCAAATCCC